>NC_134893.1:132500-202796 GCF_041734735.1 Babylonia areolata
ATATGTGTGTGTGTGTGTGTGTGTGTGTGTGTATTTGTGTATCTATCAGAGTGGATTTCTTCTACACACATTTACCAGAGGTCAACCCTTGTCTTGCCGTGGCAAGATATATATATATATGCATACTCTCAAGGCCAGGCTATGCGCGTTGGGTTATGCTGCTGGTCAGCCATTTGTCAAGCAGATGTGATGAAGGACAGTTGGCGCTGGGATGAAGTGACTGATGAACTAAGGTGTGAGGTGACCCACCTGTAGGTGAAGTGACTGACGATCTATGAGGTGACCCACCTGTAGGATGAAGTGACTGATGAACTAAGGTGTGAAGTGACCCACCTGTAGGGTGAAGTGACTGACGATCTGTGAGGTGACCCACCTGTAGGGTGAAGTGACTGACGATCTGTGAGGTGACCCACCTGTAGGTGAAGTGACTGACGATCTATGAGGTGACCCACCTGTAGGATGAAGTGACTGATGAACTAAGGTGTGAAGTGACCCACCTGTAGGGTGAAGTGACTGACGATCTGTGAGGTGACCCACCTGTAGGGTGAAGTGACTGACGATCTGTGAGGTGACCCACCTGTAGGATGAAGTGACTGATGAACTGTGAGGTGACCCACCTGTAGGGTGAAGTGACTGACGATCTGTGAGGTGACCCACCTGTAGGGTGAAGTGACTGATGAACTGTGAGGTGACCCACCTGTAGGGTGAAGTGACTGATGAACTGTGAGGTGACCCACCTGTAGGGTGAAGTGACTGACGATCTGTGAGGTGACCCACCTGTAGGATGAAGTGACTGACGATCTGTGAGGTGATCCACCTGTAGGATGAAGTGACTGATGAACTAAGGTGTGAAGTGACCCACCTGTAGGGTGAAGTGACTGACGATCTGTGAGGTGACCCACCTGTAGGGTGAAGTGACTGACGATCTGTGAGGTGATCCACCTGTAGGATGAAGTGACTGATGAACTGATATGTGAGGTGACCCACCTGTAGGGTGAAGTGACTGATGAACTGTGAGGTGACCCACCTGTAGGATGAAGTGACTGATGAACTGTGAGGTGACCCACCTGTAGGGTGAAGTGACTGATGAACTGTGAGGTGACCCACCTGTAGGATGAAGTGACTGATGAACTGTGAGGTGACACACCTGTAGGGTGAAGTGACTGATGAACTGTGAGGTGACCCACCTGTAGGGTGAAGTGACTGATGAACTGTGAGGTGACCCACCTGTAGGGTGAAGTGACTGACGATCTGTGAGGTGACCCACCTGTAGGGTGAAGTGATTGATGAACTAAGGTGTGAGGTGGCCCACATGTAGGGTGAAGTGACTGATGAACTGTGAGGTGACCCACCTGTAGGATGAAGTGACTGATGAACTAAGGTGTGAGGTGACCCACCTGTAGGGTGAAGTGACTGATGAACTAAGGTGTGAGGTGACACACCTGTAGGATGAAGTGACTGATGAACTGTGAGGTGACCCACCTGTAGGGTGAAGTGACTGATGAACTAAGGTGTGAGGTGACCCACCTGTAGCGTGAAGTGACTGATGAACTGTGAGGTTACACACCTGTAGGGTGAAGTGACTGATGAACTAAGGTGTGAGGTGGCCCACGTGTAGGATGAAGTGATTGATGAACTGTGAGGTGACCCACCTGTAGGGTGAAGTGACTGATGAACTAAGGTGTGAGGCGACCCACCCGTAGGGTGAAGTGACTGATGAACTAAGGTGTGAGGTGACCCACCTGTAGGATGAAGTGAGTGATGAACAAAGGTGTGAGGTGACCCACCTGTAGGGTGAAGTGACTGATGAACTAAGGTGTGAGGTGACCCACCTGTAGGGTGAAGTGACTGACGATCTGTGAGGTGACCCACCTGTAGGGTGAAGTGACTGACGATCTATGAGGTGACCCACCTGTAGGATGAAGTGACTGATGAACTAAGGTGTGAGGTGACCCACCTGTAGGGTGAAGTGACTGACGAACTAAGGTGTGAGGTGACCCACCTGTAGGATGAAGTGAATGACGAACTAAGGTGTGAGGTGACCCACCTGTAGGGTGAAGTGACTGACGAACTAAGGTGTGAGGTGACCCACCTGTAGGGTGAAGTGACTGATGAACTAAGGTGTGAGGTGACCCACCTGTCGGGTGAAGTGACTAACTGTGAGGTGACCCACCTGTAGGGTGAAGTGACTGATGAACTAAGGTGTGAGGTGACCCACCTGAAGAGTGAAGTGACTTGTGAACTAAGGTGTGAGGTGACCCACCTGTAGAATGAAGTGACTGATGAACTGTGAGGTGACCCACCTGTAGGGTGAAGTGACTGATGAACTGTGAGGTGACCCACCTGTAGGGTGAAGTGATTGATGAACTTAGGTGTGAGGTGACCCACCTGAAGGGTGAAGTGACTGATGAACTGTGAGGTGGCCCACATGTAGGATGAAGTGACTGATGAACTAAGGTGTGAGGTGACCCACCTGTAGGATGAAGTGACTGATGAACTGTGAGGTGACCCACCTGTAGGATGAAGTGACTGATGAACTAAGGTGTGAGGTGACCCACCTGTAGGGTGAAGTGACTGATGAACTAAGGTGTGAGGTGACACACCTGTAGGATGAAGTGACTGATGAACTGTGAGGTGACCCACCTGTAGGGTGAAGTGACTGATGAACTAATGTGTGAGGTGACCCACCTGTAGCGTGAAGTGACTGATGAACTGTGAGGTGACACACCTGTAGGGTGAAGTGACTGATGAACTAAGGTGTGAGGTGACCCACGTGTAGGATGAAGTGATTCATGAACTGTGAGGTGACCCACCTGTAGGGTGAAGTGACTGATGAACTAAGGTGTGAGGTGACCCACCCGTAAGGTGAAGTGACTGACGAACTTAGGTGTGAGGTGACCCACCTGTAGGGTGAAGTGACTGATGAACTAAGGTGTGAGGTGACCCACCTGTAGGATGAAGTGACTGATGAACTTAGGTGTGAGGTGACCCACCTGTAGGATGAAGTGAGTGATGAACTAAGGTGTGAGGTGACCCACCTGTAGGGTGAAGTGACTGACGATCTATGAGGTGACCCACCTGTAGGATGAAGTGACTGACGAACTAAGGTGTGAGGTGACCCACCTGTAGGGTGAAGTGACTGACGAACTAAGGTGTGAGGTGACCCACCTGTAGGATGAAGTGACTGATGAACTAAGGTGTGAGGTGACCCACCTGTAGGGTGAAGTGACTGACGAACTAAGGTGTGAGGTGACCCACCTGTAGGGTGAAGTGACTGATGAACTAAGGTGTGAGGTGACCCACCTGTCGGGTGAAGTGACTAACTGTGAGGTGACCCACCTGTAGGGTGAAGTGACTGATGAACTAAGGTGTGAGGTGACCCACCTGAAGGGTGAAGAGACTTGTGAACTAAGGTGTGAGGTGACCCACCTGTAGAATGAAGTGACTGATGAACTGTGAGGTGACCCACCTGTAGGGTGAAGTGACTGATGAACTGTGAGGTGACCCACCTGTAGGGTGAAGTGATTGATGAACTTAGGTGTGAGGTGACCCACCTGTAGGGTGAAGTGACTGATGAACTGTGAGGTGACCCACCTGTAGGGTGAAGTGATTGATGAACTAAGGTGTGAGGTGACCCACCTGTAGGATGAAGTGACTGATGAACTGTGAGGTGACCCACCTGTAGGATGAAGTGACTGATGAACTGTGAGGTGACCCACCTGTAGGGTGAAGTGACTGATGAACTGTGAGGTGACCCACCTTTAGGGTGAAATGACTGATGAACTAAGGTGTGAGGTGACCCACTTGTAGGATGAAGTGACTGATGAACTAAGGTGAGGTGACCCACCTGTAGGGTGAAGTGACTGATGAACTAAGGTGTGAGGTGACCCACCTGTAGGATGAAGTGACTGATGAACTGTGAGGTGACCCACCTGTAGGGTGAAGTGACTGATGAACTAAGGTGTGAGGTGACCCACCTGTAGGATGAAGTGACTGATGAACTGTGAGGTGATCCACCTGTAGGGTGAAGTGGCTGATGAACTAATGTGTGAGGTGACCCACCTGTAGGATGAAGTGACTGATGAACTGTGAGGTGACCCACCTGTAGGATGAAGTGACTGGTGAACTAAGGTGTGAGGTGACCCACCTGCACGGTGAAATGACTCAGGCCAAAGTGGACGTTCAGGCCAACCAGGGGGAAGTCCACGTGGATCACACCCTCGTCCTCCAGGCTGGCCGCCAGGGCAACCGCCTTCCTGACCACAGCAAACAGGTCCTGTCATGGCCACTCTTATCTACATATGTTGTGCGTGCTCTCTCTCTCTCTCTCTCTCTCTCTCTCTCTCTCTCTTGTTATTGTCATTGTTGCTACTGCTGCTGATGCTGTTGATATCAATGTTATATGTTATATAAACAAACGATTTCTCAATAATGAGAACAAAACATTCACGGCAATGGCAAAAAATAGAGAGAAAATAGAAAAGCAATCTTAACAGAAGACCGAAAAAGTGCGTATCTACAACAGTCAGAAAGGCTACATCAAGGGTCAGTGTGTATCCACAACAGTCAGAGAGTGGACATTGAGGGTCAGTGTGTATCCACAGCAGTCAGAAAGCCTACATCAAGGGTCACTGTGTATCCACAACAGTCAGAGAGCGGACATCAAGGGTCAGTGTGTATCCACAACAGTAAGAGAGTGGACATCAAGGGTCAGTGTGTATCCACAACAGTCAGAGAGTGGACATGAAGGGTCAGTGTGTATCCACAACAGTCAGAGAGTGGACATCAAGGGTCAGTGTGTATCCACAACAGTCAGAGAGTGGACATCTAGGGTCTGTGTGTATCCACAACAGTCAGAGAGCAGACATAAAAGGTCAGTGTCTATCCACAACAGTCAGAGAGCGGACATCAAAGGTCAGTGTGTATCCACAACAGTCAGAGAGCGGACATCAAGTGTCAGTGTGTATCCACAACAGTCAGAGAGCGGACATCAAGTGTCAGTGTGTATCCACAACAGTCAGAGAACGGACACCAGGGGTCAGTGTCTATCCACAACAGTCAGAGAACGGACATCAAAGGTCAGTGTGTATCCACAACAGTCAGAGAGTGGACATCTAGGGTCTGTGTGTATCCACAACAGTCAGAGAGTGGACATCAAGGGTCAGTGTGTATCCACAACAGTCAGAGAGTGGACATCTAGGGTCTGTGTGTATCCACAACAGTCAGAGAGCAGACATAAAAGGTCAGTGTCTATCCACAACAGTCAGAGAGCGGACATCAAAGGTCAGTGTGTATCCACCACAGTCAGAGAGCGGACATCAAGTGTCAGTGTGTATCCACAACAGTCAGAGAACGGACACCAGGGGTCAGTGTCTATCCACAACAGTCAGAGAGTGGACATCAAAGGTCAGTGTGTATCCACAACAGTCAGAGAACGTACATCAACGGTCTGTGTCTATCCACAACAGTCAGAGAACGGACACCAGGGGTCAGTGTCTATCCACAACAGTCAGAGAGTGGACATCAAAGGTCAGTGTGTATCCACAACAGTCAGAGAGTGGACATCAAGGGTCAGTGTGTATCCACAACAGTCAGAGAGTGAATATCAAGGGTCACTGTGTATCCACAACAGTCAGAGAATGGACATCAAAGGTCAGTGTGTATCCACAACAGTCAGAGAGTGAATATCAAGGGTCACTTTGTATCCACAACAGTCAGAGAATGGACATCAAGGGTCAGTGTGTATCCACAACAGTCAGAGAACGGACATCAAGGGTCAGTGTGTATCCAAAACAGTCAGGGAGTGGACATCAAGGGTCAGTGTGTATCCACAACAGTCAGAGAGTGGATATCAAGGGTCAGTGTGTATCCACAACAGTCAGAGAACGGACATCAAGGGTCAGTGTGTATCCACAACAGTCAGAGAGCGGACATCAAAGGTCAGTGTGTATCCACAGCAGTCAGATAGCGGACAGCGAGGGTCAGTGTGCATCCACAGCAGTCAGAGAACAGACATCAAGGGTCAGTGTGTAATCCACAACAGTCAGAGAGTGGACATCAAGGGTCTGTGTGTATCCACAACAGTGAGAGTTTCGACATCAAGGGTCAGTGTGTATCCACAACAGTCAGAGAGTGGACATCAAGGGTCAGTGTGTATCCACAACAGTCAGAGAACAGACATTGAGGGTCAGTGTGTATCCACAACAGTCAGAAAATGGACATCAAGGGTCAGTGTGTATCCACAATAGTCAGAGAACGGCCATCAAGGGTCAGTGTGTGTCCACAACAGTCAGAGAGCGGACATCAAGGGTCAGTGTGTATCCACAATAGTCAGAGAACGGACATCAAGGTTCACTGTGTGTCCACAACAGTCAGAGACCGGACATCAAGGGTCAGTGTGTATCCACAACAGTCAGAGAGTGGACATCAAGGGTCAGTGTGTATCCACAACAGTCAGAGAGTGGACATCAAGGGTCAGTGTGTATCCACAACAGTCAGAGAGTGGACATCAAGGGTCAGTGTGTATCCACAACAGTGAGAGAGCAGATATTGAGGGTCAGTGTGTATCCACAACAGTCAGAGAGCGGACATCAAGGGTCTGTGTGTATCCACAACAGTCAGAGAGCGGAAATTGAGGGTCAGTGTGTATCCACAACAGTCAGAGAACAGACATTGAGGGTCAGTGTGTATCCACAACAGTCAGAGTTTCGACATCAAGGGTCTGTGTGTATCCACAACAGGCAGAGAGTGGACATCAAGGGTCAGTGTGTATCCACAACAGTCAGATAGTGGACATCAAGGGTCAGTGTGTATCCACAACAGTCAGAGAGTGGACATTGAGGGTCAGTGTGTATCCACAGCAGTCAGAAAGCCTACATCAAGGGTCACTGTGTATCCA
Source organism: Babylonia areolata (assembly GCF_041734735.1). Lineage (NCBI taxonomy): Eukaryota > Metazoa > Mollusca > Gastropoda > Neogastropoda > Buccinidae > Babylonia > Babylonia areolata. Next base: position 139,399 of record NC_134893.1, read on the forward strand.
CAACAGTCAGAGAGCGGACATCAAGGGTCAGTGTGTATCCACAACAGTAAAGAGTGGACATCAAGGGTCAGTGTGTATCCACAACAGTCAGAGAGTGGACATCAAGGGTCAGTGTGTATCCACAAAAGTCAGAGAGTGGACATCAAGGGTCAGTGTGTATCCACAACAGTCAGAGAGTGGATATCAAGGGTCTGTGTGTATCCACAACAGTCAGAGAGCAGACATAAAAGGTCAGTGTCTATCCACAACAGTCAGAGAGCGGACATCAAAGGTCAGTGTGTATCCACAACAGTCAGAGAGCGGACATCAAGTGTCAGTGTGTATCCACAACAGTCAGAGAACGGACACCAGGGGTCAGTGTATTTCCACAACAGTCAGAGAACGTACATCAAGGGTCAGTGTGTATCCACAACAGTCAGAGAACGGACATCAAGGGTCAGTGTGTATCCAAAACAGTCAGGGAGTGGACATCAAGGGTCAGTGTGTATCCACAACAGTCAGAGAGTGGATATCAAGGGTCAGTGTGTATCCACAACAGTCAGAGAACGGACATCAAGGGTCAGTGTGTATCCACAACAGTCAGAGAGCGGACATCAAAGGTCAGTGTGTATCCACAGCAGTCAGAGAGCGGACAGCGAGGGTCAGTGTGTATCCACAGCAGTCAGAGAACAGACATCAAGGGTCAGTGAGGTATCCACAACAGTCAGAGAGTGGACATCAAGGGACAGTGTGTATCCACAACAGTGAGAGTTTCGACATCAAGGGTCAGTGTGTATCCACAACAGTCAGAGAGTGGACATCAAGGGTCAGTGTGTATCCACAACAGTCAGAGAACAGACATTGAGGGTCAGTGTGTATCCACAACAGTCAGAAAATGGACATCAAGGGTCAGTGTGTATCCACAATAGTCAGAGAACGGCCATCAAGGGTCAGTGTGTGTCCACGACAGTCAGAGAGCGGACATCAAGGGTCAGTGTGTATCCACAATAGTCAGAGAACGGACGTCAAGGTTCACTGTGTGTCCACAACAGTCAGAGACCGGACATCAAGGGTCAGTGTGTATCCACAACAGTCAGAGAGTGGACATCAAGGGTCAGTGTGTATCCACAACAGTGAGAGAGCAGACATTGAGGGTCAGTGTGTATCCACAACAGTCAGAGAGCGGACATCAAGGGTCTGTGTGTATCCACAACAGTCAGAGAGCGGAAATTGAGGGTCAGTGTGTATCCACAACAGTCAGAGAACAGACATTGAGGGTCAGTGTGTATCCACAACAGTCAGAGTTTCGACATCAAGGGTCTGTGTGTATCCACAACAGGCAGAGAGTGGACATCAAGGGTCAGTGTGTATCCACAACAGTCAGAGAGCGGACATCAAGGGTCAGTGTGTATCCACAACAGTCAGAGAACGGACATCAAGGGTCAGTGTGTATCCACAACAGTCAGAGAGTGGACATCAAGGGTCAGTGTGTATCCACAACAGTCAGAGAGCGGACATCAAGGGTCAATCTGTATCCACAACAGTCAGAGTTTCGACATCAAGGGTCAGTGTGTATCCACAACAGTCAGAGAGTGGACATCAAGGGTCAGTGTGTATCCACAACAGTCAGAGAGCGGACATCAAGGGTCAGTGTGTGTCCACAACAGTCACAGAGCGGACATCAAGGGTGAGCATGTATCCATAACAGTCAGAGAACGGACATTGAGGATCAGTGTGTATCCACAACAGTCACAGAGAGGACATCAAGGGTCAGTGTGTATCCACAACAGTCAGAGAACAGACATTGAGGATCAGTGTGTATCCACAACAGTCACAGAGCGGACATCAAGGGACAGTATGTATCCATAACAGTCAGAGAACAGACATTGAGCGTCAGTGTGTATCCACAACAGTCAGAGAGTGGACATCAAGGATCAGTGTGTATCCACAACAGTCAGAGAGTGGGCATCAAGGGACAGTGTGTATCCACAACAGTCAGAGAGTGGACATCAAGGGTCAGTGTGTGTCCACAACAGTCAGAAAGCGGACATCAAGGGTCAGTGTGTATCCACAATAGTCAGAGAACGGACATCAAGGTTCAGTGTGTGTCCACAACAGTCAGAGACCGGACATCAAGGGTCAGTGTGTATCCACAACAGTCAGAGAGTGGACATCAAGGGTCAGTGTGTATCCACAACAGTGAGAGAGCAGACATTGAGGGTCAGTGTGTATCCACAACAGTCAGAGAGCGGACATCAAGGGTCTGTGTGTATCCACAACAGTCAGAGAGCGGAAATTGAGGGTCAGTGTGTATCCACAACAGTCAGAGAACAGACATTGAGGGTCAGTGTGTATCCACAACAGTCAGAGTTTCGACATCAAGGGTCTGTGTGTATCCACAACAGGCAGAGAGTGGACATCAAGGGTCAGTGTGTATCCACAACAGTGAGAGAGCGGACATCAAGGGTCAGTGGGTATCCACAACAGTCAGAGAACGGACATCAAGGGTCAGTGTGTATCCACAACAGTCAGAGAGTGGACATCAAGGGTCAGTGTGTATCCACAACAGTTAGAGAGCGGACATCAAGGGTCAATCTGTATCCACAACAGTCAGAGTTTCGACATCAAGGGTCAGTGTGTATCCACAACAGTCAGAGAGTGGACATCAAGGGTCAGTGTGTATCCACAACAGTCAGAGAGTGGACATCAAGGGACAGTATGTATCCACAACAGTCAGAGAGTGGACATCAAGGGACAGTGTGTATCCACAACAGTCAGAGAACAGACATCAAGGGACAGTGTGCATCCACAACAGTCAGAGAACGGACATCAAGGGTCAGTGGGTATCCACAACAGTCAGAGAGCGGACATCAAGGGTCAGTGGGTATCCACAACAGTCAGAGAGCGGACATCAAGGGTCAGTGTGTGTCCACAACAGTCAGAGAACGGACATTGAGGATCAGTGTGTATCCACAACAGTCACAGAGCGGACATCAAGGGACAGTGTGTATCCACAACAGTCAGAGAGTGGACATCAAGGGTCAGTGTGTATCCACAACAGTCAGAGAGCGGACATCAAGGTTCAGTGTGTATCCACAACAGTCAGAGAGTGGACATCAAGGGTCAGTGCGTATCCACAACAGTCAGAGTGTGGATATCAAGGGTCAGTGTGTATCCACGACAGTCAGAGAACGGACATCAAGGTTCAGTGTGTATCCACAACAGTGAGAGTTTCGACATCAAGGGTCAGTGTGTATCCACAACAGTCAGAGTTTCGACATCAAGGGTCTGTGTGTATCCACAACAGTCAGAGAGCGGACATCAAGGGTCAGTGTGTATCCACAACAGTCAGAGAACAGACCTTGAGGGTCAGTGTGTATCCACCACAGTCAGAGAACGGACATCAAGGGTCAGTGTGTATCCACAACAGTCAGAAAGTGGACATCAAGGGTCAGTGTGTATCCACAATAGTCAGAGAACGGCCATCAAGGGTCAGTGTGTGTCCACAACAGTCAGAGAACGGACATCAAGGGTCAGTGTGTATCCACAATAGTCAGAGAACGGACATCAAGGTTCAGTGTGTGTCCACAACAGTCAGAGACCGGACATCAAGGGTCAGTGTGTATCCACAACAATCAGAGAGTGGACATCAAGGGTCAGTGTGTATCCACAACAGTGAGAGAGCAGACATTGAGGGTCAGTGTGTATCCACAACAGTCAGAGAGCGGACATCAAGGGTCTGTGTGTATCCACAACAGTCAGAGAGCGGAAATTGAGGGTCAGTGTGTATCCACAACAGTCAGAGAACAGACATTGAGGGTCAGTGTGTATCCACAACAGTCAGAGTTTCGACATCAAGGGTCTGTGTGTATCCACAACAGGCAGAGAGTGGACATCAAGGGTCAGTGCGTATCCACAACAGTGAGAGAGCGGACATCAAGGGTCAGTGGGCATCCACAACAGTCAGAGAACGGACATCAAGGGTCAGTGTGTATCCACAACAGTCAGAGAGTGGACATCAAGGGTCAGTGTGTATCCACAACAGTCAGAGAGCGGACATCAAGGGTCAATCTGTATCCACAACAGTCAGAGTTTCGACATCAAGGGTCAGTGTGTATCCACAACAGTCAGAGAGTGGACATCAAGGGTCAGTGTGTATCCACAACAGTCAGAGAACAGACATCAAGGGTCAGTGTGTATCCACAACAGTCAGAGAACAGACATCAAGGGTCAGTGTGTATCCACAACAGTCAGAGAGCGGACATCAAGGGACAGTATGTATCCACAACAGTCAGAGAGTGGACATCAAGGGACAGTATGTATCCACAACAGTCAGAGAACAGACATCAAGGGTCAGTGTGTATCCACAACAGTCACAGAGCGGACATCAAGGGACAGTATGTATCCACAACAGTCAGAGAGTGGACATCAAGGGTCAGTGTGTATCCACAACAGTCAGAGAGTGGACATCAAGGGTCAGTGTGTATTCACAACATTCAGACATCAAGGGTCAGTGTGTATCCACAACAGTCACAGAGCGGACATCAAGGGACAGTATGTATCCACAACAGTCAGAGAGCGGAAATTGAGGGTCAGTGTGTATCCACAACAGTCAGAGAGTGGACATCAAGGGTCAGTGTGTATCCACAACAGTCAGAGAGTGGACATCAAGGGTCAGTGTGTATCCACAACAGTCAGAGAGTGGATATCAAGGGTCACTGTGTATCCACAACAGTCAGAGAGTGGACATCAAGGTTAAGTGTGTATCCACAACAGTCATAGTGCGGACATCAAAGGTCAGTGTGTATCCACAACAGTGAGAGTTTCGACATCAAGGGTCAGTGTGTATCCACAACAGTCAGAGTTTCGACATCAAGGGTCTGTGTGTATCCACAACAGTCAGAGAGTGGACATCAAGGTTCAGTGTGTGTCCACAACAGTCAGAGAACGGACATCAAGGGTCAGTGTGTGTCCACAACAGTGAGAGAGCGGACATCAAGGGTCAGTGTGTATCCACAACAGTCAGAGAGTGGATATCAAGGGTCACTGTGTATCCACAACAGTCAGAGAACGGACATCAAGGGTCACTGTGTATCCACAACAGTCAGAGACCGGACATTGAGGGTTAGTGTGTATCCACAACAGTCAGAAAGCGGACATCAAGGGTCAGTATGTATCCACAACAGTCAGAGAGCGGACATCAAGGGTCAGTGTGTATCCACAACAGTCAGAAAACGGACATCAAAGGTCAGTGTGTATCCACAACAGTCAGAGAGCGGACATTTAGGGTTAGTGTGTATCCACAACAGTCAGAAAGCGGACATCAAGGGTCAGTATGTATCCACAACAGTCAGAGAGCGGACATCAAGGGTCAGTGTGTATCCACAACAGTCAGAAAACGGACATCAAAGGTCAGTGTGTATCCACAACAGTCAGAGAGCGGACATTGAGGGTCAGTGTGTATCCACAAGTCAGAGAGCGGACATCAAGGGTCAGTGTGTATCCACAACAGTCAGAGAGCGGACATTGAGGGTCAGTGTGTATCCACAACAGTCAGAGAGCGGACATTGAGGGTCAGTGTGTATCCACAACAGTCAGAGAACAGACATCAAGGGTCAGTGTGTATCCACAACAGTCAGAGAGCGGACATTGAGGGTCAGTGTGTATCCACAACAGTCAGAAAGCGGACAGCGAGGGTCAGTGTGTATCCACAACAGTCAGAGAGCGGACAGCGAGGGCTACGTACTCTCCGTTCAGCAACTGCACGTAGCGGACCGTGGCGTTGTTGTGCTGCAGCTTGATGTCCCGCTGGTTGAGCTGCATCGTGACGTCCAGCACGCCCTGCTTCAAGACCACCTCCTGGTCCTGGGCCAAGATCTTCAGCTCCTGGGGAGGGAACTCTGCACGGTCAGACCCCCTCACTCCCCACTGATGTCAGGGTGCGTGGTGCATGTATCGTTAACACTGTCAGTAATGTCATATTGTGTGGTACATGTATCGTTAACACTGTCAGTGATGTCATATTGTGTGGTACATGTATCGTTAACACTGTCAGTGATGTCATATTGTGTGGTACATGTATCGTTAACACTGTCAGTGATGTCATATTGTGTGGTACATGTATCGTTAACACTGTCAGTGATGTCATATTGTGTGGTACATGTATCGCTAACACTGTCAGTGATGTCATATTGTGTGGTACATGTATCGTTAACACTGTCAGTAATGTCAGGCTGTGTGGTGCATGTATCGTTAACACTGTCAGTCATGTCAGGCTGTGTGGTGCATGTATCGTTAACACTGTCAGTAATGTCATATTGTGTGGTGCATGTATCGTTAACACTGTCAGTTATGTCAGGCTGTGTGGTGCATGTATCGTTAACACTGTCAGTCATGTCAGGCTGTGTGGTGCATGTATCGTTAACACTGTCAGTGATGTCAGGCTGTGTGGTGCATGTATCGTTAACACTGTCAGTCATGTCAGGCTGTGTGGTACATGTATCGTTAACACTGTCAGTTATGTCAGGCTGTGTGGTACATGTATCGTTAACACTGTCAGTGATGTCATATTGTGTGGTACATGTATCGTTAACACTGTCAGTCATGTCAGGCTGTGTGGTGCATGTATCGTTAACACTGTCAGTAATGTCATATTGTGTGGTACATGTATCGTTAACACTGTCAGTGATGTCATATTGTGTGGTACATGTATCGTTAACACTGTCAGTAATGTCATATTGTGTGGTACATGTATCGTTAACACTCTCAGTAATGTCATATTGTGTGGTACATGTATCGTTAACACTGTCAGTTATGTCAGGCTGTGTGGTACATGTATCGTTAACACTGTCAGTTATGTCAGGCTGTGTGGTGCATGTATCGTTAACACTGTCAGTTATGTCATATTGTGTGGTACATGTATCGCTAACACTGTCAGTGATGTCATATTGTGTGGTGCATGTATCGTTAACACTGTCAGTTATGTCAGGCTGTGTGGTGCATGTATCGTTAACACTGTCAGTTATGTCATATTGTGTGGTGCATGTATCGTTAACACTGTCAGTTATGTCAGGCTGTGTGGTGCATGTATCGTTAACACTCTCAGTTATGTCAGGGTGGTTGGTGCATGTATCGTTAACACTGTCAGTAATGTCATATTGTGTGGTACATGTATCGTTAACACTGTCAGTTATGTCAGGCTGTGTGGTGCATGTATCGTTAACACTGTCAGTTATGTCAGGCTGTGTGGTGCATGTATCGTTAACACTGTCAGTTATGTCAGGCTGTGTGGTACATGTATCGTTAACACTGTCAGTTATGTCAGGCTGTGTGGTGCATGTATCGTTAACACTGTCAGTTATGTCAGGCTGTGTGGTGCATGTATCGTTAACACTGTCAGTTATGTCATATTGTGTGGTACATGTATCGTTAACACTGTCAGTTATGTCAGGCTGTGTGGTACATGTATCGTTAACACTGTCAGTTATGTCATATTGTGTGGTACATGTATCGTTAACACTGTCAGTGATGTCAGGCTGTGTGGTACATGTATCGTTAACACTGTCAGTTATGTCAGGCTGTGTGGTGCATGTATCGTTAACACTGTCAGTTATGTCATATTGTGTGGTACATGTATCGTTAACACTGTCAGTTATGTCAGGCTGTGTGGTACATGTATCGTTAACACTGTCAGTTATGTCATATTGTGTGGTACATGTATCGTTAACACTGTCAGTGATGTCAGGCTGTGTGGTACATGTATCGTTAACACTGTCAGTGATGTCAGGCTGTGTGGTACATGTATCGTTAACACTGTCAGTTATGTCATATTGTGTGGTACATGTATCGTTAACACTGTCAGTGATGTCAGGCTGTGTGGTACATGTATCGTTAACACTGTCAGTGATGTCAGGCTGTGTGGTACATGTATCGTTAATATGTTGGTAATGGTTGTGCGTGTGCGTGTATTGCTTGGTGGATATTTTCACCCTCTTTTTTGTGTTTTCGTTTGAACTTAACAGGTTTATTTTTCTCTGTGGTTAGTATTCTATTCCAGCTGTGGTTTGGTGCGACACCACTGTGCATATCAGTGTTTCTGGTAGGCCATTGGGAAGTCTCAAGTCCATGTGTGTGCGTGCGTGTCCACTGACACATTTTCTGTTTCCACTGACACGTTTTCTGTGTCCACTGACACGTTTTCTGTGTCCACTGACACCTGTCCACTGACATGTTTTCTGTGTCCACTGACACCTGTCCACTGACACATTTTCTGTGTCCACTGACACGTTTTCTGTGTCCACTGACACCTGTCAACTGACACGTTTTCTGTGTCCACTGACACCTGTCCACTGACACGTTTTCTGTGTCCGCTGACACCTGTCCACTGACACGTTTTCTGTGTCCACTGACACCTGTCCACTGACACGTTTTCTGTGTCCACTGACACGTTTTGTGTCCATTGTGCACACGGAGGGGTCAAGAGGAGAGAGCACGTGCACAGACGTGTTAGCAGCGGACACACACACACACACACACACACACACACACACACACACACACTCACTCACACACACGCCGTGCAGACGTCACCTTCTTGTCGAAGATGTGGGCGTTGTGGTGACTGGGACCCTGCAGGAGGATGGCGAAGGCCTTGTCCTGAGAGCAGTCAGCGGCCAGCAGGGTGGAGTTGGCAGTTGGGGGTAGGATGTACAGGGCGCTGTCTGGGGTCCTCACGTTGCCCTGCTGCATCTGGCACTCCGCTGTACGTCACCACACCGCACCACATTACACCACACCGCACCACATTGCAACACGCCGCACCACATATTAGGCCACACATCACATCACACACCACACCACACATTACACCACACCGCACCACACGTTGCACCTCACCACACGACACCACACATCACATCACATATCACATCACACACCACACCACACATCACATCACATATCACATCACACACCACACCACACATCACATCACATATCACATCACACACCACACCACACATTACATCACATATGACATAACACACCGCACTACACATTACATCACATATCACATCACACACCACACCACACATTACATCACATATCACATCACACACCACACATCACATCATACCACACACAACATATTACACAACACCGCACCACATTACAACATGCCGCACCACATGTCACATCACACACCGCTCTACACATCACATACCACACCACACCACACATTACATCACATCACATCAGATATCACATCACACAACACACATCACATCAGACATCACATCACACACCACACCACACATTACATCACATCACATCACATATCACATAACACAACACACATCACATAAGACATCACACACCACACCACACCACACATTACATCACATCACATCACATATCACATCACACATCACATCACACACAACACATTACATCACACATAACATTACACACCGCACCAGAACATTACACCACACCACGTCACACCACACATCACATCACACATCACATAACACTACATTTCACATTACAAACCACAGATCACACTACACATCACACCACAGATCACACTACACATCAAACTACATATCATACCAAACATCACATCACACACCACAGATCACATCACACATCACATCACACACCACACATCACACACCAAACATCACGCACCATACATCACACCACACATCACACATCACACACCACACCACACATCACACACCACACATCACATACCACACATCACACACCATACATCACACACCATACATCACACACCACACCACACATCACACCACACACCACACGCCACACATCACATCACACATCACACACCACACCACACACACACCACACACCACACATCACACACTACACCACACACCACACACTACACCACACACCACACATCACACACCACACATCACATCACACACTACACATCACACATCACACTCCACACATAACATCACACATCACACACCACACCACACACAACACACCACACATAACATCACACATCACACACCACACCACACACAACACATAACACATCACACCACACCACACATCACACAACACCACACATCACACACCACACATCACACATCACACACTACACCACTCACTACACACCACACTTCACACACCACACATCACACACAACACACCACACATCACACACTACACCACACACCACACACCACACATCACACATCACATCACACACCACACATCACATCACAAACCACAAATCACACACCACACCACACATCACACTCCACAGATCACATACCACACATCACACACCACACATCACACATCACATCACACCACACATCACACCACACACCAAACATCAAACACCACACACCACACATCACACCAAACCACACATCACACCACACACCACACATCACACCACACATCACACCACACATCACACACCACACATCACACCACACATCACACACCACACATCACACTTCACATCACACACCACACATCACACATCACACACCACACATCACACCACTCACCACACATCACACCACTCACCACACACCACACATCACACCACACCACACATCACACCACACACCACATCACACATCACACACCACACAACACACATCACACACCACACACCACACATCACACCACACCACACATCACACCACACACCACACATCACACCACATCACACATCACACCACACACCACGCATCACATCACACACCACACACCACACATCACACACCAGACATCACACCACACCACACATCACACACCACACCACACATCACACAACACACCACACATCACACCAAACATCACACTCCACACATCACACACCACATCACAAACAACACACCACACATCACACACCACACATCACATCACACATCACACACCACACCACACACAACACATCACACCACACATCACTACACACAACACCACACACCACACACCACATCACACACGACACATCACACATCACATCACACATCACACACCACACCACACACAACACATGACACATCACACACAACCACACATTACTACACACTACACCACACACCACACATCACACACATCACATCACACACCTCACATCACACCACACATACCACCACACACCAAACATCACACACCACACATCAAACACCACACAACACACCACACACCACACACCACACATCACATCACACACCACACATCACACCACATATCACACACCACACACCACACCACATCATATATCACACCACACACCACACATCACATCACACATCACACGCCACACATCACACCACATATCACACACCACATATCACACACCACACCACATCACACATCACACCACACACCACACATCACACACCACACACCACACATCACACACCACACACCACACATAACACCACGCCACACATCACACCACACACCACACATCACATCACACATCACACATAACACACCATACACCACACATCACGCACCACACACCACACATCACACCACACATCACACCACACACCACACATCACACCACACACCACACATCACACTCCACACATCACATCACACACCACACATCACATCAGACATCACACACCACACCACACACAACACATCACTACAGACTACACAAAACACCACACATCACACACCACACATCACATCACACACCACACATCACATCACACATCACATCACACACCACACATCACACACCACACATCACACACCATACATCACATCACACATCACATCACACCCCACACATCACACCACACATGACACACCACACATCACACCACACACCACACATCACACACCACACATCAAACCACACATTACACATCACACACCATAAACCATACATCGCACATCACACACCACACATCACACATCACATCACACCACACACCACACACCACACATCACACCACACACCACACATCACACATCACACCACACATCACACACCACACAGCACACACCACACATCACACCACATACCATACATCACACCACACACCACCCATCACACCACACACACACACCACAGATCACACACCACACATCACACCACATACCACACATCACACCACACACCACACATTACACCACACCACACATCAAAACACACAGCACACATCACACCACACATCACACACCGCACATCACACATCACACGCTACACCACACATTACACACCACACACTACACCACACAAAACACATCACACACAACACATCACACATCACATCACACACCACACATCACATCACGAACCACACATCACACACCACACCACACATCACACACAGCAGATCACATACCACACATCACATACCACACATCACACACCACACACCACACATCACACACCACACACCACACATCACACACCACACCACACACCACACATCACACATCACACCACACACCACATACCACACATCACACCACACACCACACTCCACACCACACATCACATCAAAACACACAGCACACATCACACCACACATCACACCACATCACACACCACACATCAAAACACACAGCACACATCACACCACACATCACACACCACACATCACACCACACACCACACATCACACCACACAGCACACACCACACCACACCACACAGCACACAGCACACACCACACCACACCACACACCACACACCACACCACACAGCACACAGCCCACACCACACCACACCACACACCACACATCACACCACACACCACACATCACATCACACACCACACTACACACCACATATTACACATCACACCACACACCTCATATCACATCAGACATTACATCACACATCACACACCACACAGCACACACGACAGCACATCACACCACACACTACACACAACACAGCACACATCACACACCACACATTACACCACACACCACACATCACACATAAGACACCACACATCACATCACACATCACACATCAAATCACAAACCACATCACACACCACACATCACATCACACATCACATCACACATCACACCACACATCACATCACACACCACACATCACACCACACATCACACATCACATCACATCACACCATACATCACATCACACATCACATCACACACCACACATCACACACCACACATCATACACCACACATCACATCACACATCACATCACACACCATACACCACACCACACATCACATCACACACATCACATCACACACCATACATCACACACCACACATCACATCCCACATCACACACCACACCACACACCACACATCACACCACACATCACACCACACACCACACACCACACCACACACCACACAGCACATCACACGTCACATCACACACCACAGACCACACCACACACCACACATCACATCACACACTAAACACCACACATCACACCACATCACACATCACATCCCACACCACACACCACACATCACACCACACATCACACATCACACACCACACATCACATCACACACCACAGACCACACCACACACCACACACCACACATCACATCACACACCACACACAACCACACAAACACACACACATCAACACACACACACACAACACACACACACCACACCACACATCACAACACCACATCACACACCAACACACACACACACACACACCCAACACACACACATCACACACACCACACACACACCACACACACACACACACACACATCACACACACACATACCACACACACACCACACATCACACACACATCACACACACACCCACATCACACCACATACATCACACCACACACCACACCAACATCCACACACACACACACACACACACACACACCACACACCACAACAACACACAACAACCACATCAACCAACTCACACATCACACACCACAATCACACACACATCACACACAACACACCACCACCACCACACAAACCACACACACCACACACCACAACACCACACATCACACCACCCACATCACACACAACACACAACACACACAACACAAACCACACACACACACACATCACACCACATCACACCACACACCACATATCACATCACACATTACATCACACATCACACACCACACTCCACACATCACATCACACCACACAGCACACAGCACACACCACACACCACACACCACACATCATAGCACACATCACACACCGCACATCAAACCAGACATCACACATCACACACCACACATCACATCACACATCACATCACAAACCACATCACACACCACACACCACACATCACACATCACACACCACACATCACATCCCACATCACACCACACATCACACCACACACTACACATCACACCACACATCACATCACATATCACACATCACATATCACACATCAGATCACACACCACACATCACATCACACATCACACACCACACCACACACCACACACCACAACCACACCACACACCACACCACACACCACACACCACACAGCACATCACACATCACACATCACATCACACACCACAGACCACACCACACACCACAATCACATCACACACCAAACACCACACATCACACATCACATCACACACACATCACACCACACATCACATCACACACCACACATCACACACACACACATCAACACCACACACACACACACAATCAACATCACACACCACACCACACCACACACCACACATCACACACTCACACACACACTCACATCACACATCACATCACCCACACCACACATCACACACCACATCACACACACCACACCACACACCACACATCACACACCACACATCAACACACACACACACACACACACACACACACACACACACACACACACCACATCACACACCACACCACACCACACACCACACACACATCACACACACACACACACACACACACACACATCACACCACACACCACAACACACCACACATCACCACACACCACACATCCACACACCACACATCACCCACACTCACACCACACACCACACCACACACCACACATCACATCACACAGCACACATCACACCACACATCACACACCACACCACACACCACACATCAAAACACACAGCACACATCACACACCACACATCACATCACACACCACACATCACATCACACCACACATCACACATCACATCACACACCACACATCACACACCACACATCACATCGCACCACATACTACACACCACACAGCACACATCACACACCACATTACACACCACACATCACATCACGCCACACACCACACATCACACCACACATCACACCACACATCACACCACACATTACACATCACACCACACACCACATATCACATCACATCACACATCACACACCGCACACCACACATCACATCACACCACACAACACACACCACACAGCACACAGCACACACCACACATCATAGCACACATCACACACCGCACATCACACCAGACATCACACATCACACACCACACATCACATCACACATCACACATCAAATCACACAGCACACAACACATCACACACCACATCACGTCACAGATCACACCACACACCACATCACATCACACACTACACATCACACCACACATCACATCACACACTACATATCACACCACACATCACATCACATCACATCACATCACATCACATATCACATATCACATATCACACATCACACATCACATCACACATCACACATCACTCCACACATCACATCACACATCACACCACACACCACATCACATCACACACTACACATCACACCACACATCACATCACACACTACACATCACACCACACATCACATCACATATCACACATCACACACCACACATCAGATCACACATCACACATCACAGTCCACACAGCACACAGCACACCACACACCACACAGCACAGCACAGCACACATCACACACCACACATCACACATCAGACACCACACATCACATCACACATCACACATCAAATCACACACCACATCACACGCCACACACCACATCACATCACACACCACACATCACACATCACACACCACACATCACACATCACACACTACACATCACATCACACTAGACATCACATACCACACCACACATCACATATCACACATCAGACCACACATCACACATCACACCACACACGACACCACACCGCACCACACCACACAGCACAGCACACATCACATACCATACACCAAACATCACACACCACACTACACCACACACCACACACCACCCCTTTTACACACACGCACGCGTACACACACATGCACACACACACACACACACACACACACACACACACACACACACACACACACACACACACACACTGAGAATACATGTGTGATATCACTCAGAGTGTAGAGAGGTGACGGCAAAGGACCTGACCTGGCAGCAGCCCCGCGGAGCCCTGTCTCTGGAACAGCCTGGAGTTGGTCATGGCGTTCTGGAAGGGGTTGAAGAACTTGATGGCAGCACACATCGGCACGTCCCTCACCGCCACTGTCTTCTTCTCTGTCATCAGGTACTTGTCAACCTGGAGTGGTCACACACACACACACACACACACACACACACACACACACACACACACACACACACACACGCACGCACGAAATTGCAAAATTCCTAAACTCATCCTCGTCTAATTTTTTTTTCAGCATTGTATATGTCAAAGTGTATCGACGTAACAAGCACCACAGCCACCACAACATCAACAACATAAAAACCACCATCACAGGCACAACAACAACAACAACATAAACAATCACCGTCACAGGCACAACAACAACATAAACAACCACCATCTCAAGCACAAAAACAACAACAACAACAGGAAAAACAAACAACATCACAGGCACAACAACAACAACATAAACAACAACATAACAACCCCACTTTAGGCACAACAAAAACATAAACAGCCCAACATTACAGGCACAACAACATAAACAACCCCACATCACAGACATAATAACAACAGCAACAACAGAAGCAACACCAACAACATAAACAAACAACATCACAGGCACAACAACAACAACAACAACATAAACAAACAACATCACAGGCACAACAACAACAACAACATAAAAAAAAACTACCATCACAGACACAACAACAACAACAACATAAATTATCACTATCACAGGCACAACAACAACAACAACATAAACATAAACAACCCCCATCACAGACACAACAACAACATAAACAACCCCCATCACAGAAACAACAACAAAAACAACAGTATAAACAACCCCCACCACAGACACAACAACAACAGCATAAATAACCACCATGACAGACACAAGAACAAAAATAACAACATAAACATAAACATAAACATTAACAACCCCCACCACGGACACAGCAACAACAAAAACAGCATAAATAACCACCATGACAGACACAAGAACAACAACAACAACATAAACATTAATAACCCCCACCACAGAGACAATAGCAACAACAACAACAGCATAAACAACCACCATGACAGACACAAGAACAACAACAACAACAACATAAACAACCCCATCACAGACACAACAACAACAACAACATAAACAACCCCATCACAGACACAACAACAAAATAAACAACCCCATCACAGACACAACAACATCAACATAAACAACCCCATCACAGACACAACAACAACATAAACAACCCCATCACAGACATAACAACAACATAAACAACCCCATCACAGACACAACAACAACATAAACAACCCCATCACAGACATAACAACAACATAAACAACCCCATCACAGACACAACAACAACATAAACAACCCCATCACAGACACAACAACAACAACATAAACAACCCCATCACAGACACAACAACAGCATAAACAACCCCATCACAGACACAACAACAACAACAACATAAACAACCCCATCACAGACACAACAACAACATAAACAACCCCCATCACAGACACAACAACAACATAAACAACCCCATCACAGACACAACAACAACATAAACAACCCCATCACAGACACAACAACATCAACATAAACAACCCCATCACAGACACAACAACAACATAAACAACCCCATCACAGACATAACAACAACATAAACAACCCCATCACAGACACAACAACAACATAAACAACCCCATCACAGACACAACAACAACAACATAAACAACCCCATCACAGACACAACAACAGCATAAACAACCCCATCACAGACACAACAACAACAACAACAACATAAACAACCCCATCACAGACATAACAACAACATAAACAACCCCATCACAGACACAACAACACCATAAACAACCCCATCACAGACACAACAACAACAACATAAACAACCCCATCACAGACACAACAACAGCATAAACAACCCCATCACAGACACAACAACAACAACAACAACATAAACAACCCCATCACAGACACAACAACAACATAAACAACCCCATCACAGACACAACAACAACAACAACATAAACAACCCCATCACAGACGCAACAACAACAACATAAACAACCCCATCACAGACACAACAACAGCATAAACAACCCCATCACAGACACAACAACAACAACATAAACAGCCCCATCACAGACACAACAACAACATAAACAACCTCATCACAGACACAACAACAACAACAACATAAACAACCCCATCACAGACACAACAACAACAACATAAACAACCCCATCACAGACACAACAACAGCATAAACAACCCCATCACAGACACAACAACAACAACATAAACAGCCCCACCACAAACACAACAACAACAACAACATAAACAACCCCATCACAGACACAACAACAACATAAACAACCCCATCACAGACACAACAACAACAGCATAAACAACCCCATCACAGACACAACAACAACAGCATAAACAGCCCCACCACAAACACAGCAACAACAACAATATAAACAACCCCTATCACAGACACAACAACAGTAAACTACACCAGGTTCACAAAAATATAAGGATCACTATGGACTTTGTACAGTTGTCTTTTCGGTTGTACAGTTGTCTTTTCGGGTCATTATGAAATGACGCGTTGTTTGAAGGTGACGTAATCTGTCCAGTTTGTAACCCTACGTGCTCTCTTCCAAGTCCACGCCATTGTTACAGTGATAAACCACGACCATCGTTTAGATACCATTGAATACACTACATATCTGCCTGAAACGTCGTTTCAAATGCATGTTTTTGGAGTGCAAAATGCAGTGTGGAGTGCAGTGTACAGTGTTGAGTGTGGTGTGCGGTGTGCAGTGTGGAGTGCAGGGTGCAGTATGGAGTGTAGTGTGGAGTGCAGTGTGCAGTGTATAGTGTGGAGTGCAGTGTGCAGGGTGTAGTGTGTAGTGTGCAGTGCGGAGTGTGCAGTGTGCAGGGTGTAGTGTGCAGTATGGAGTGTGCAGAGTGCAGTATGGAGTGCAGTGTGTAGTGTGGAGTGCAGTGTGTAGTGTGCAGGGTGTAGTGTGGAGTGCAGTGTGCAGGGTGTAGTGTGCAGTGTGGAGTGTGCAGTGTGCAGAGTGCAGTATGGAGTGCAGTGTGTAGTGTGCAGTGTGGAGTGCAGTGTGCAGTGTGCAGAGTGCAGTATGGAGTGCAGTGTGTAGTGTGCAGTGTGGAGTGCAGTGTGTAGTGTGCAGTGTGTAGTGTGCAGTGTGCAGTGTGGAGTGCAGTGTGCAGAGTGCAGTGTGCAGTGTGTAGTGTGCAGTGTGGAGTGCAGTGTGTAGTGTGCAGTGTGGAGTGCAGTGTGCAGTGTGCAGAGTGCAGTATGGAGTTCAGTGTGTAGTGTGCAGTATGGAGTGCAGTGTGCAGAGTGCAGTGTGGAGTGTTGTGTGCAGTGTGCAGAGTGCAGTGTGGAGTGTTGTGTGCAGTGTGCAGAGTGCAGTGTGGAGTGTTGTGTGCAGTGTGCAGAGTGCAGTGTGGAGTGTTGTGTGCAGTGTGCAGCGTGCAGTGTGGAGTTCAGTGTGTAGTGTGCAGTCAGCGTGCAGTGTGGAGTTCAGTGTGTAGTGTGCAGTATGGAGTGCAGTGTGCAGAGTGCAGTGTGGAGTGTTGAGTGCAGTGTGCAGAGTGCAGTGTGGAGTGCAGTGTGCAGTGTGCAGCGTGCAGTGTGGAGTGTTGTGTGCAGTGTGCAGCGTGCAGTCCCCTCACCGAGTCCTGGAGGTGTGACACGTCCAGCATGGCCTGCAGACTTCCTGGTTGGATGAATGGCTGGGGCCCTGACACCTCTGCCTTCCTGTAGTTCTTGGCCACCATCCTGCGGGCCACAGCCTCCGCCCCATGCTTCAGCAAGGGTGGCAACGTGCCCTGCAGTGGAACCAGTCATTGTCCAGTCAATCATTGTACCATTCACCCCGACAAGTGCTGAACCAGTCATTGTTTGTACCATTCACCTCGATAAGTGTTGAACTAGTCATTGTCCAGTCAATCATTGTACCATTCACCCCGATAAGTGTTGAACCAGTCATTGTCCAATCATTGTACTATTCACCCTGATAAGTGTTGAACTAGTCATTGTCCAGTCAATCATTGTACCATTCACCCCGATAAGTGTTGAACCAGTCATTGTCCAATCATTGTACCATTCATCTCGATAAGTGTTGAACCAGTCATTGTCCAATCATTGTACCATTCACCCCGATAAGTGTTGAACCAGTCATTGTCCAGTCAATCATTGTACCATTCACCCCGATAAGTGTTGAACCAGTCATTGTCCAATCATTGTACCATTCACCCCGATAAGTGTTGAACCAGTCATTGTCCAATCATTGTACCATTCACCCCGGTAAGTGTTGAACCAGTCATTGTCCAGACAATCATTGTACCATTCACCCCGATAACTGCTGAACCAGTCATTGTCCAGACAATCATTGTACCATTCACCCCGGTAAGTGTTGAACCAGTCATTGTCCAGACAATCATTGTACCATTCACCCCGATAACTGCTGAACCAGTCATTGTCCAGACAATCATTGTACCATTCACCCCGGTAAGTGTTGAACCAGTCATTGTCCAGACAATCATTGTACCATTCACCCCGATAAGTGCTGAACCAGTCATTGTCCAATCATTGTACTATTCACCCTGATAAGTGTTGAACCAGTCATTGTCCAGACAATCATTGTACCATTCACCCCGATAAGTGCTGAACCAGTCATTGTCCAATCATTGTACCATTCACCCCGATAAGTGCTGAACCAGTCATTGTCCAATCATTGTATCATTCATCTCGATAAGTCATTTTCCAGTCAATCATTGTACCATTCACCCCGATAAGTGCTGAACCAGTCATTGTCCAGTCAATCATTGTACCATTCACATCGATAAGCGCTGAACCAGTTATTTTAAAATCATTGTTCCATTCACCCCGATTAGTGTTGAACCAGTCATTGTCAAATCATTGTACCATTCACCCCAATAAATGCTGAACCAGTCATTGTCCAATCATTCTACCATTCATCCCGATAAGTCATTGTCCAGACAATCATTGTGCCATTCACCCCGATAAGTGTTGAACCAGTCATTGTCCAGACAATCATTGTACCATTCACCCCGATAAGTGTTGAACCAGTCATTGTCAAATCATTGTTCCGTTCACCCCGATAAGTGTTGAACCAGTTATTGTCAAATCATTGTTCCGTTCACCCCGATAAGTGTTGAACCAGTCATTGTCCGATCATTGTACCATTCACCCCGATAAGTGCTGAACCAGTCATTGTCCAATCATTGTACCATTCACCACGATAAGTGTTGAAACATTCATTGTCAAATCATTGTACCATTCACCACGATAAGTGCTGAACCAGTCATTGTCAAATCATTGTACCATTCACCACGATAAGTGTTGAAACAGTCATTGTCCAGACAATCATTCTACCATTCACCCCGATAAGTGTTGAAACATTCATTGTCAAAATCATTGTACCATTCACCCCGATAAGTGCTGAACCAGTCATTGTCAAATCATTGTACACGATAAGTGTTGAACCAGTCATTGTCCAGACAATCATTCTACCATTCACCCCGATAAGTGTTGAACCAGTCATTGTCCAGACAATCATTCTACCATTCACCCCGATAAGCGTTGAACCAGTCATTGTCCAATCATTGTACCATTCACCCCGATAAGTGTTGAACCAGTCATTGTCCAGACAATCATTGTACCATTCACCCCGATAAGTGTTGAACCAGTCATTGTCCAGACAATCATTGTACCATTCACCCCGATAAGTGTTGAACCAGTCATTGTCCAGACAATCATTGTACCATTCACCCCGATAAGTGTTGAACCAGTCATTCAACAATTGATCAATGTCATTATCAACAGTCATTCAACTATTGATCAATATCACTGTTGATCCAATCATTGAACAATTGATCAACGTCACTATCGACAGTCATTAAACCATTCACCCACTCTACTCCCGAACCAATTATTCAATCAATATTCAGTAATAAGAGACGGAAATCTACACACACACACACACACACACACACACACACACACACACACACACACACACACACACACACACACACATCCCCCCTTCACACACACACACACACACACACACACACACAGTGTGTTAGTTTGGAGAGTGAGTTTGATTCAAAACTTTTAGGTATTTCTTATTTTGAAATGCTAGAGCACAGTGTGTTGAGATTGTCCGTTGACGAAAGTCCTTGTCTCCAACTGTCAGGAATTACCAGCTGATTCGTTAAGTGAAATAAAAATATTTCAAAATTCACCCAGGTCAGTATCGGAAAATGCGAGGTCAATCAAAATAATCAAGTTTTGAGTAAGATTTCAGTTTCGAACCCCGCCAGTAGTAATTCGTATACACATCCCGTCATACTAAAACAGCCCACCCCACCCCCAACACACACACACACACACACACACTAAAACACACACACATACGTCCCAACACATTAAAACACACACACACACACACACACACACACACACACACACACACACACACACGTCCAACACACACACACACACACACACACACACACACGTCCAACACACACACACACACACACACACACACACGTGCGCGCACGCGCATCCCAACAAATGAAAACAGATCCCCCCCACGTACCCCCCCCCCCCAGCCCCTCCCTCCTCCCCCCCCCTCCCCAGCCCCTCCCTCCTCCCCCCCCCCCTCCTCCCCCCTCCCTGCTCACGGAATCGGAGGCGAGGTGCATGTGGACGTGGTTGAAGGAGTTGAGGTGGAGGCAGGTCCCCTGGCAGTGCGGCTCCATCAGGACCCGGCCCGTGATCAGATCCTCCACACTGAGGGATACCGCCCCGTCACGGTGCCTGGGGAAGAACTGGTTCCACTCCCACAGCAGCTGCTCCAGGGACTTCACGGCGTACACCTGACGGCGTGGGGGGTATTGGTTTTGTTGTGATGATGATAGTGAGTTTCATTATTATCACTGTGTGTACCGACATTCTTTTCACATCCGCAAAGGAAAGAAAGCTACACTGTTATAGTCACATAACCAGATGAAATGGCCAAGCTAAAAATATCCTTCTGGGTGTTGTTTAGGGAGGGAGACGTAGCGACAACTCACACACAACGGACAGACCTGGAATATGCTGAAGTCTTCTGAGCGGCCACCAGCGACTCTACACAGAGGAGGACAGCAACTACACAGAGGAGGACAGCGACTCTACACAGGAGGACAGCGACTCTACACAGAAGAGGACAGCGACTCTACACAGAGGAGGACAGCGACTCTACACAGAGGACAGCGACTCTACACAGAAGAGGACAGCGACTCTGCACAGAAGAGGACAGCGACTCTGCACAGAGGACAGCGACTCTACACAGAGGAGGACAGCGACTCTACACAGAAGAGGACAGCGACTCTACACTCTACACAGAAGAGGACAGCAACTACACAGAAGAGGACAGTGACTGTAAACAGAAGAGGACAGCGACTCTACACTCTACACAGAAGAGGACAGCGACTCTACACAGAGGACAGCGACTCTATATAGAGAAGGACAGCGACTCTACACAGAGGAGGACAGCGAATCTACACAGAGGAGGACAGCGACTCTACACAGAGGACAGCGACTCTACACAGAGGACAGCGACTCTACACAGAGGAGGACAGCGACTCTGCACAGAGGACAACGACTCTACACAGAGGACAGCGACTCTACACAGAGGAGGACAGCGACTCTACACAGAGGACAACGACTCTACACAGAGGAGGACAGCGACTCTACACAGAGGACAGCGACTCTACACAGAGGAGGACAGCGACTCTACACAGAGGACAGCGACTCTATACAGAGGAGGACAGCGACTCTGCACAGAGGACAACGACTCTACACAGAGGACAGCGACTCTGCACAGAGGACAGCGACTCTGCACAGAGGACAGCGACTCTGCACAGAGGAGGACAACGACTCTACACAGAGGAGGACAGCGACTCTACACAGAGGACAGCGACTCTGCACAGAGGACAACGACTCTGCACAGAGGACAACGACTCTGCACAGAGGACAACGACTCTACACAGAGGAGGACAGCGACTCTGCACAGAGGACAGCGACTCTACACAGAGGAGGACAGCGACTCTGCACAGAGGAGGACAGCGACTCTACACAGAGGAGGAGAGGAAGAAGAATGTCATATCAAAACAACACCTGTGTCTCAATTTGATCCCCCAGTGCTTATCTCAAAACAACACCTGTCTCACCTAGATCCCCAGTAGTTATCTCAAATAACACCTGTCTCACCTTGATCCCCCAGTAAAACAACACCTGTCTCACCGTGATCCCCAGTAGTTATCTCAAAACAACACCTGTCTCTCTTTGATCCCCGAGTAGTTATCTCAAATAACACCTGTCTCTCTTTGATCCCCCAGTAAAACAACACCTGTCTCACCTTGATCCCCAGTAGTTATCTCAAAACACATGTCTCACTTTGATCCCCGAGTAAAACAACACCTGTTTCACCTTGATCCCCAAGTAGTTATCTCAAAACAACACCTGTCTCACCTAGATCCCCAGTAGTTATCTCAAATAACACCTGTCTCTCTTTGATCCCCCAGTAAAACAACACCTGTCTCACCTAGATCCCCAGTAGTTATCTCAAAACAATACCTGTCTCACCTTGATCCCCAGGTAGTTATCTCAAAACAACACCTGTCTCACCTTGATCCCCAGGTAGTTATCTCAAAACAACACCTGTCTCACTTTGATCCCCCAATAAAACAACACCTGTCTCACTTTCATCCTCCAGTAGTTATCTCAAAACAACACCTGTCTCACTTTGATCCCCCGGTAGTTATCTCAAAAGAACACCTGTCTCACCTTGATCCCCAGGTAGTTATCTCAAAACAACACCTGTCTCACCTTGATCCCCAGGTAGTTATCTCAAAACAACACCTGTCTCACTTTGATCCCCCAGTAGTTATCTCAAAACAACACCTGTCTCACTTTAATCCCCCAGTAGTTATCTCAAAACAACAATTGTGTCATCTTGATCCCCAAATAGTTATCCCAAAACTACACCTGTCTTACATTGATCCCCCAGTAAAAGAACACCTGTCTCACCTTGATCCCCCAGTAGTTATCTCAAAACAACACCTGTCTTCCCCTTGATCCCCAAGTCAAACAACACCTGTCTCCCCTTGATCCCCAAGTCAAACAACACCAGTTTCACCTTGATCCCCAGGTAGTTATCTCAAAATAACACCAGTTTCACCTTGATCCCCAGGTAGTTATCTCAAAACAACACCTGTCTCACTTTGATCCCCCAGTAGTTATCTCAAAACAACACCTGTCTCACTTCAATCCCCCAGTAGTTATCTCAGAACAACACCTGTGTCTCACCTTCATCCCCCAGTAGTTATCTCAAAACAACACCTGTGTCTCACCGTGATCCCCCAGTAGTTATCTCAAAACAACACCTGTGTCTCACCTTCATCCCCCAGTAGTTATCTCAAAACGACACCTGTGTCTCACCGTGATCCCCCAGTAGTTATCTCAAAACGACACCTGTGTCTCACGTTGATCCCACAGTAGTTATTTCAAAACAACGCCTGTGTCTCACGTTGATCCCCCAGTAGTTATCTAAAAAAACAACACCTGTGTCTCACCTTGATCCCCAAGTAGTTATCTCAAAACAACACCTGTGTCTCACCTTGATCCCCCACTAGTTATCTGAAAACAACACCTGTCTCACCTTGATCCCCAAGTAGTTATCTGAAAACAACACCTGTGTCTCACCTTGATCCCCCAGTAGTTATCTGAAAACAACACCTGTGTCTCACCTTGATCCCTCACTAGTTATCTCAAAACAACACCTGTGTCTCACCTTGATCCTCCATTAGTTATCTCAAAACAACACCTCTCTCACCTTGATCCCAAACTAATTGTCTCAAAACAACACCTGTCTCACTTTGATCCCCCAGTAGTTATCTCAAAACAACACCTGTCTCACCTTGATCCCCCAGTAACTAGTTAACTCAAAACAACACAAGTGTCGCACCTTGATCCCCCATTAATTGTCTCAAAACAACACCTCTGTCTCACCTTGATCCCACAGTCTTTATCTCAAAACAACACCTGTCTCACCTTGATCCCACAGTCTTTATCTCAAAACAACACCTGCCTCACCTTGATCCCACAGTCTTTATCTCAAAACAACACCTGTCTCACCTTGATCCCCCGTTAATTGTCTCAAAACAACACCTGTCTCACCTTGATCCCCAGTAGTTATCTAAAAATAAACCCCACCTTCTCACCTTGATCCCACAGTAGTTATCTCAAAACAACACCTGTCTCATCTTGATCCTCCAGTAATTATCTCAAAACAACAATTGTGTCATCTTCATCCCCAAATAGTTATCCCAAAACTACACCTGTCTTACATTGATCCCCCAGTAAAAGAACACCTGTCTCACCTTGATCCCCCAGTAGTTATCTCAAAACAACACCTGTCTTCCCCTTGATCCCCAAGTCAAACAACACCAGTTTCACCTTGATCCCCAGGTAGTTATCTCAAAACAACACCAGTTTCACCTTGATCCCCAGGTAGTTATCTCAAAACAACACCTGTCTCACCTTGATCCCCCAGTAGTTATCTCAAAACAACACCTGTCTCACCGTGATCCCCCAGTAGTTATCTCAAAACAACACATGTGCCTCACCTTGATCCCCCAGTAGTTATCTCAAAACAACACCTGTCTCACCGTGATCCCCCAGTAGTTATCTCAAAACAACACATGTGCCTCACCTTGATCCCCCAGTAGTTATCTCAAAACAACACATGTCTCACCTTGATCCCCCAGTAGTTATGTCAAAACAACACCTGTGTCTCACCTTGATCCCCAAGTAGTTATCTCAAAACGACACCTGTCTCACCTTGATCCCCCAGTAGTTATGTCAAAACAACACTTGTGTCTCACCTTGATCCCCAAGTAGTTATCTCAAAACGACACCTGTCTCACCTTGATCCCCCAGTAGTTATTTCAAAACAACACCTGTCTCACCTTGATCCCCAAGTAGTTATCTCAAAACAACACCTGTCTCACCTTCATCCCCAAGTAGTTATCTCAAAACGACACCTGTCTCACCTTGATCCCCCAGTAGTTATGTCAAAACAACACTTGTGTCTCACCTTGATCCCCAAGTAGTTATCTCAAAACGACACCTGTCTCACCTTGATCCCCCAGTAGTTATCTCAAAACAACACCTGTCTCACCTTGATCCCCAAGTAGTTATCTCAAAACAACACCTGTCTCACCTTCATCCCCAAGTAGTTATCTCAAAACAACACCTGTGTCTCACCGTGATCCCCTAGTAGTTATCTCAAAACAACACCTGTGTCTCACCGTGATCCCCCAGTAGTTATCTCAAAACAACACCTGTGTCTCACCTTGATCCCCAAGTAGTTATCTCAAAACAACACCTGTCTCACATTGATCACCCATTAGAACAACACCTGTCTCACCTTGATCCCCCAGTAGTTATCTCAAAACAACACCTGTGTCTCACCGTGATCCCCCAGTAGTTATCTCAAAACAACACCTGTGTCTCACCTTGATCCCCAAGTAGTTATCTCAAAACAACACCTGTCTCACATTGATCACCCATTAGAACAACACCTGTCTCACCTTGATCCCCCAGTAGTTATCTCAAAACAACACCTGTCTAACCCTGATCCCCCAGTAAAACAACACCTGTCTCACCTTGATCCCCAAGTAGTTATCTCAAAACAATACCTGTCTCACCTTGTCCCCACAGTAGTTATCTCAAAACAACACCTGTCTCACTGTGCCTCACCTTGATCCCCAAGTAGTTATCTCAAAACAACACCTGTGTTTCACCTTGATCCCCCAGTAGTTTTCTCAAAAAACACCTGTCTCACATTGATCACCCAGTAAAACAACACCTGTCTCACCTTGATCCCCCAGTAATACAACACCTGTCTCGCCTTGATCCCCCAGTAATACAACACCTGTCTCACATTGATCCCCCAGTAATACAACACCTGTCTCACCTTGATCCCCCAGTAATACAACACCTGTCTCACCTTGATCCCCCAGTAATACAACACCTGTCTCACCTTGATCCCCCAGTAATACAACACCTGTCTCACCTTGATCCCCCAGTAATACAACATCTGTCTCACCTTTATACCTCAGTACTTATCTCAAAACAACACCCGTCTCACCTTTTCCCTCCAGTAAAACAACACCCGTCTCACCTTTCCCTCCCCCCCCCCCCCCCCCCCCCAGTAAAACAACACCCGTCTCACCTTTTCCCCCCAGTAAAACAACACCTGTCTCACCTTGATCCTCCAGTAAAACAACACCTGTCTCACCTTGATCCCCCAGTAATACAACATCTGTCTCACCTTGATCCCCTAGTACTTATCTCAAAACAACACCTGTCTCACCTTGATCCGCAAATAGTTATCTTAAACAACACCTATGTCACCTTGATACCTCAGTAAAACAACACCAGTGTTACTTTGATCCCCCAGTAGTTATCTCAAAACAAAACATGTGTCTCAACTTCATCCCCCAGTAGTTATCTCAAAACAACACCTGTCTCACCTTGATGCCTAGGTAGTTGTCGGAACCATAGGTGATGTTGGTGTTGAAGATGATGCCGTTGAAGACCTGCGGCAGGACGGTCGGCAGACGGCGGCGCAGCTGCTTCTTCTCCTGGGATCCTGAGGATGAGGCTGAGGACTCGTCACTCTCTGGCAGGGAGATGTCCTGAAGGACACAGTGTATTGTCAGGGGAGCAGGCAGGGACATGTCCTATAGAACACAGTAACACAGTGTATAGTCAGGGAATCAGGCAGGACATGTCCTATAGAACACAGTAACACAGTGTATTGTCAGGGGAGCAGGCAGGGACATGTCCTATAGAACACAGTAACACAGTGTATAGTCAGGGAATCAGGCAGGGACATGTCCTATAGAACACAGTAACACAGTGTATTGTCAGGGGAGCAGGCAGGGACATGTCCTATAGAACACAGTAACACAGTGTATAGTCAGGGGAGCAGGCAGGGACATGTCCTATAGAACACAGTAACACAGTGTATTGTCAGGGGAGCAGGCAGGGACATGTCCTATAGAACACAGTAACACAGTGTATAGTCAGGGAAGGAGGCAGGACATGTCTTAGAGAACACAGTAACACAGTGTATAGTCAGGGAAGCAGGCAGGGACATGTCCTATAGAACACAGTAACACAGTGTATAGTCAGGGGAGCAGGCAGGACATGTCTTATAGAACACAGTAACACAGTGTATAGTCAGGGAAGCAGGCAGGGACATGTCCTATAGAACACAGTAACACAGTGTATAGTCAGGGGAGCAGGCAGGGACATGTCCTATAGAACACAGTAACACAGTGTATAGTCAGGGAAGCAGGCAGGACATGTCTTAGAGAACACAGTAACACAGTGTATAGTCAGGGAAGCAGGCAGGTCTTAGAGAACACAGTAACACAGTGTATAGTCAGGGAATCAGGCAGGGCATGTCTTAGAGAACATAGTAACACAGTTTCAGTTTCAATTTCAGTAGCTCAAGGAGGCGTCACTGCGTTCGGACAAATCCATATACGCTACACCACATCTGCCAAGCAGATGCCTGACCAGCAGCGTAACCCAACGCGCTTAGTCAGGCCTTGAGAAAAAAAAAAAAAGGTGAATAAATAATAGATAATCTTACATAAATAAATAAATAATAATTATGATATAAAAAAAGGTAGTAGTAAAGATAATAATAATAAAATAATAATAATAATAATAATAATAAATAAATAAATAGATACATAAATAAGACAACAATGATGATAAATAAGCAAATAAATGTAAAACATGAAGACACAGTGTAAAACAGTAACACAGTGTATAGTCAGGGGAGCAGGCAGGGACATGTCCTATAGAACACAGTAACACAGTGTATAGTCAGGGGAGCAGGCAGGGACATGTCTTAGAGAACACAGTAACACAGTGTATAGTCAGGGAAGCAGGCAGGGACATGTCCTATAGAACACAGTAACACAGTGTATAGTCAGGGAAGCAGGCAGGGACATGTCCTACAGAACACAGTAACACAGTGTATAGTCAGGGAAGCAGGCAGGGACATGTCCTATAGAACACAGTAACACAGTGTATAGTCAGGGAAGCAGGCAGGGACATGTCCTAGAGAACACAGACTTCACCTTCACCTTCACCTATCCCGTAGTCTTGTGGACCGTTGGGGCGCCACAGGTGATCTGGCAACCAGCATCCTCCAATCCTCTCGGTTTTCTGACCTCCTGATTGTATTGCTCAACCTCAAGCCCGTCCATTCTGGGGTGTTGTCCTCCCATCTCTTCCTCTGTCTGCCTCTCCTTCTCCATCCTTGCACTGTGCCCTGCAGGAATGTCTTGGCAAGCCATGATGATCTCATGACATGGCCATACCATTTGAGCTTGCGTCTCTTGACCAAGGTCAACAGGTCTTCGTAGGGCCCAGTGACTTGCCTGATTCTGTTTCGAACTTCTTCGTTCGTGATATGATCTTTGTAGGAGATGCCCAGGAGTCTTCGAAAGCATCTCATCTCAGTGGACTGTATTCTCTTTTCTATTTCAGCTGTTAAGGTCCACGATTCATATGCATACAAGAGTATTGATGTCACCAGGGTACGCATCAGTCTGATCTTTGAGCCGAGTGCAATGTTCCGGTCGTTCCAGATGTACCTCAGTTTTGTGAGCGCTGCTGTCGCCTGTGCAATCCTGGAGAGTACTTCGGGTTTGGATCCCTCATCTGTCACAATTGCTCCTAGGTATTTAAAGCTGTGGACAGTTTCTAGCTTCTGGCCATCCACTCTTATGTCAGTGCTGATGCCATTGGTGTTGTTGGTCATCAGTTTGGTCTTCTCTGCACTGATCTGCATGCCATAGGCTCTAGAGGTTTTACAAGGTGGTCCACTAAGCTAGCTACGAGGGTCATTCAATAAATAAGGTGAATTTTTCGGTATCAGGACTTCTAATACAGATAGAAGCTTACTTTTTTTTCTTTCTTTTTTTTGTTTTACTTCTTTTTCACATGGATTTAATTTGTTTTGCAGATTAAAAAAAAACTTTGAGAGTTTTGGCGATTAACAAAGATGGCCGACCAAGAAGCATGCTCCAGGATTGAACAGCGGTCAGTTATCAAGTTTTTGGTTGCTGAAGGGTGCAAACCAGTTGAAATTCATAGGAGAATGTCAACTGTGTATGGTGCCACATGTTTCAGCCGAAAAAATGTCTACAAGTGGGCTAAATTGTTTAAAGAAGGACGGAGCAATGTTGAGGATGAAGACAGGCCTGGAAGGCCTACAGAAGTGAGGTCTCCTGAGGTGATCGAATCAGTCAATGACCTCATTCAGTCTGACAGAAGGGTGACAGTGGATGACATTGCAAGGACTTTGAGCTTATCTGTTGGGACAGCACACAAAATTGTCCATGATGACCTTGGCTACTCGAAGGTCAGCTGCCGGTGGGTGCCAAAGATGCAAGGCCTCACACAGCAGCCCGAACGGTGCAGACCATCAACGAGCTGGGCTGGGAACTGCTCCCTCATCCCCCTTACAGCCCAGACCTTGCCCCTTCAGACTTTCACCTGTTTGGTCCCTTGAAAGCGTTCACGAGAGGCACGAACTTTGAAAGTGACGATGAAGTCAAAAGTGTTGTGAGCGACTGGCTGAGACATCAGTCCAAAGATTTTTACGCTGAGGGAATACGGAAGCTTGTGCACAGATGGGAAAAGTGTGTGACAGTGCTGGGAGACTACGTTGAAAAAAACCCAGTAAGCTTCTATCTGTATTAGAAGTCCTTATACCGAAAAATTCACCTTATTTATTGAATGACCCTCGTAGCTCCTCTTCTTTTCCTGCTAGGCCATCAATATCGTCGGAGAACACAGTAACACAGTGTATAGTCAGAGGAGCAGGCAGGGACATGTCCTACAGAACACAGTAACACAGTGTATAGTCAGAGGAGCAGGCAGGGACATGTCCTATAGAACACAGTAACACAGTGTATAGTCAGAGGAGCAGGCAGGGACATGTCCTATAGAACACAGTAACACAGTGTATAGTCAGGGGAGCAGGCAGGGACATGTCCTATAGAACACAGTAACACAGTGTATAGTCAGAGGAGCAGGCAGGGACATGTCCTATAGAACACAGTAACACAGTGTATAGTCAGGGGAGCAGGCAGGGACATGTCCTAGAGAACACAGTAACACAGTGTATAGTCAGGGGAGCAGGCAGGGATATGTCCTAGAGAACACAGTGTATAGTCAAGGGAGAGAGAACAAGAAAGGGAAGAGAGGGGGGACGCAGAGAGGAGATAAGACAAGGAGGTGGGGGTAGGGGTTGGAAAGATGGAAGGAATGAAAGGGGGGGGGGTTACCAACGGAATGAATGTTAGAAAAGAAAGGAAAGATATAAAATGAGGGGGGAAAAGATACAAACTATAGAATAAATGATAGAAAAGAACGGAAAGATATAAAATGAGGAAAAAAAAGATACAAACTATAAAATAAATGATAGAAAAGAAAGGAGTGAAAGAAGAAAACCAGAAAGGACAGAGAGCTGGATGAAATACAGTGAAATGAAAAAAGGTGGAGATAGAAAGAAATGACAGGAAGGAGGAAAGGGAGATAGAAATGACATGGAGAAAACAGGAGGAAAGGGAGATAGAAATGACATGGAGAAAACAGGAGGAAAGGGAGATAGAAATGACATGGAGAAAAGAAGTGAGAAGGGCAAGAATGGACTATGGGAACGAATCAAGGAAGAACAAGGAAAGAAATGAAAGAAGGAAGAACAAGGAAAGAAGAACAAGCAAAGAAATGAAAGAAGGGAGAACAAGGAAAGAAATGAAAGAAGGAAGAACAAGCAAAGAAATGAAAGAAGGGAGAACAAGGAAAGAAATGAAAGAAGGAAGAACAAGGAAAGAAATGAAACAAGGGAGAACAAGCAAAGAAATGAAAGAAGGAAGAACAAGCAAAGAAATGAAAGAAGGAAGAACAAGGAAAGAAATTAAAGAAGGGAGAACAAGGAAAGAAATGAAAGAAGGAAGAACAATGAAAGAAGAACAAGCAAAGAAATGAAAGAAGGAAGAACAAGCAAAGAAATGAAAGAAGGAAGAACAAGCAAAGAAATGAAAGAAGGGAGAACAAGTAAAGAAATGAAACAAGGGAGAACAAGGAAAGAAATGAAAGAAGGAAAAATCAAACAAAGGAAGTGTGGGGAGAACAAACAAGGGAATAAGATGCAAAGAAGAAACATGGAAATAATGATGTGTAGAATGAAAGAAGCACAAACCATGACGCTATTTTGGGACGTACCATCGCATGATTCCAACAACCTCAGCTGAAAGGAAAAGAATATTGCACAATGCTATGTCACCGACAGCATCCATCATTTGCTGAAACCCGTCGCTTATCTCTGATTATTTGTTAATCGTGTTCTTTCCCCAGTTGTAACACTGGTTAGACATGTTCTTTCCACGTGTTGTTAACATTGGTTAGACATGTTCTTTCCACGTGTTGTTAACATTGGTTAGACATAATAACACTGGTTAGACGTGTTCCTTCCACGAGTTATAACATTGGTTGGACATGTTCTTTCCACGAGTTGTAACCATGTTCTTTCCACGAGTTGTAACAGTGGTTACACATGTTCTTTCCACGAGTTGTAACACTGGTTAGACATGTTCTTTCCACGAGTTGTAACAGTGGTTAGACATAATCTTTCCACGAGTTGTCACATCAGTTAGACATTTCTTTCCACGAGTTATAACGTTGGTCAGACATGTTCCTTCCACGAGTTATAACATTGGTTGGACATGTTCTTTCCACGAGTTGTAACCATGTTCTTTCCACGAGTTGTAACAGTGGTTAGACATGTTCTTTCCACGAGTTGTAACACTGGTTAGACATGTTCTTTCCACGAGTTGTAACATCAGTTAGACATTTCTTTCCACGAGTTATAACATTGGTTAGACATAATAACACTGGTTAGACATGTTCTTTCCACGAGTTGTAACATTGGTTAGACATAATAACACTGGTTAGACATGTTCTTTCTACGAGTTGTAACGTTGGTCAGACATGTTCTTTCCACGAGTTGTAACTTTGGTTAGACATGTTCTTTCCACCAGTTGTAACCATGTTCTTTCCACGAGTTGTAACACTGGTTAGACATGTTCTTTCCACGAGTTGTAACATCGGTTAGACATTTCTTTCCACGAGTTGTAACTTTGGTTAGACATAATAACACTGGTTAGACATGTTCTTTCCACCAGTTGTAACCATGTTCTTTCCACCAGTTGTAACCATGTTCTTTCCACGAGTTGTAACACTGGTTAGACATGTTCTTTCCACGAGTTGTAACATCGGTTAGACATTTCTTTCCACGAGTTGTAACTTTGGTTAGACATGTTCTTTCCACCAGTTGTAACCATGTTCTTTCCACGAGTTGTAACACTGGTTAGACATGTTCTTTCCACGAGTTGTAACATCGGTTAGACATTTCTTTCCACGAGTTATAACATTGGTTAGACATAATAACACTGGTTAGACATGTTCTTTCCACGAGTTGTAACATTGGTTAGACATAATAACACTGGTTAGACATGTTCTTTCTACGAGTTGTAACGTTGGTCAGACATGTCCTTTCCACGAGTTGTAACTTTGGTTAGACATGTTCTTTCCACCAGTTGTAACCATGTTCTTTCCACGAGTTGTAACATTGGTTAAACATGTTCTTTCCACGAGTTGTAACACTGGTCAACCATGTTCTTTCCACGAGTTGTGACCATGTTCTTTCCACGAATTGTAACACAGGTCAACCATGTTCTTTCCACGAGTTGTGACCATGTTCTTTCCACGAATTGTAACACAGGTCAACCATGTTCTTTCCACGAGTTGTGACCATGTTCTTTCCACGAATTGTAACACAGGTCAACCATGTTCTTTCCACGAGTTGTAACCATGTTCTTTCCACGAGTTGTAACACTGGTCAACCATGTTCTTTCCACGAGTTGTAACCATGTTCTTTCCACGAGTTGTAACACTGGTCAACCATGTTCTTTCCACGAGTTGTAACCATGTTCTTTCCACGAGTTGTAACTATGTTCTTTCCACGAGTTGTAACACTGGTCAACCATGTTCTTTTCAAAAGTTATAACATTGGTTCTCTTTCATAGTTCCTTGGTTGTGCTGGCTAACTTTCGAAATTTATTATTTGAAAATATTCTTCTGTTCCCAGTTTTCTAAATCGCTTTGCCATGTGTTTTTTTCCTCTTTCGTTCGCTTGTGATTTCAAAGATATCCCTTTTTATACGGGATATAGCCTGACACAAACAAAACTCTTTCGTTCTCTTATGATTTCAAAGATATCCTTTTTATACGGGATATAGCCTGACACAAACAAAACTCTTTCGTTCTCTTATGATTTCAAAGATATCCTTTTTATACGGGATATAGCCTGACACAAACAAAACTCTTTCGTTCTCTTATGATTTCAAAGATATCCTTTTTATACGGGATATAGCCTGACACAAACAAAACTCTTTCGTTCTCTTATGAAGCTTCTGGATGAGAAACGCCGTCTGCATCAAGCCCACCTGAGCAACCCAAAGTCCACATCAAAAAAGGATGCATACAATGACATCCGCAGGACTGTTCAGCAAAAGTTACGCCAGATGCAGGATAAATGGCTGAGTGACAAAGCTGATGAGATCCAGGGATATGCTGACAGGCACGATATGAAGAGGTTCTATGATGCCTTAAAAGAAGTCTACGGCCCCACATCCTCAGGATCATCCCCCCTCCTCAGTGCAGATGGGAATACCTTGATCACCGAGAAGGAGAACATTCTTGAACGATGGGCTGAGCACTTCAACAGTGTCTTAAATCGCCCTTCCTCCATAAATGATGAAGCCATAGACCGTCTCCCACAAGTCCCCACCAACGAAGCACTGGACGATCCGCCAACACTTCTTGAGACCCAGAAAGCAATCCGTCTGCTATCCAGTGGCAAAGCACCTGGCTCAGACTCCATACCAGCAGAGGTCTACAAGGATGGAGGCACTGTGCTGACTGAGAAGCTTCATCAGCTGTACTCACTCATGTGGAAAGAAGAGACGATCCCCCAGGATTTCAAAGATGCATCTATCATTCACTTGTACAAGCAAAAGGGGAACCGGCAAGCCTGTGATAACCATCGGGGCATTTCCTTGCTCTCCATCGCAGGCAAGATACTTGCCAGGATCCTACTTAACCGCCTCACAGCACACCTTGACCAAGGTTATTTGCCTGAGAGCCAATGTGGATTCCGGAAAGAGCGCGGAACCACTGACATGGTGTTTGCTGCAAGGCAGCTGCAAGAGAAATGTCAGGAGCAAAATGCTGATCTGTTCTCCACCTATGTCGACCTCACTAAGGCCTTCGACACCGTGAGTAGAGAGGGACTGTGGAAGATCATGGCCAAGTACGGATGCCCTCGGAAATTTATTTCCTTGGTCAGCCAATTCCATGAAGGCATGCAGGCTCGAGTCCAGGACAATGGTGAAACATCTGCTCCTTTTGCTGTCACAAATGGTGTCAAGCAAGGCTGCGTCCTGGCTCCAACGCTGTTCAGCCTCATGTTCTCTGCAATGCTTACTGATGCCTTCAGAGATGGCGATGTTGGAATCGGCCTAAAGTACCGAACAGATGGCAAGCTGTTTAACCTCAGAAGGCTTCAAGCAAAAACGAAGGTCATGACAGACATCATCAGAGACTTTTTGTTTGCTGATGATTGTGCCCTCAATGCTGGAACTGAAGCTGACATGCAACTCAGCGTCGACAAGTTTGCCACTGCCAGCAGGAACTTCGGCCTTACCATCAGCACGAGGAAAACTGAAGTTCTCCATCAGCCAGCCCCAGGGAAACCCTACGTTGAGCCCAACATCACAGTCAACGGTCAGAGACTCAGTGCGGTGGAGCGGTTCACATACCTTGGCAGCACACTGTCACGAAATGTGACAATCGACGATGAAGTGAACGTCAGGATTGCAAGAGCAAGCGCAGCTTTTGGTAGACTCAATGCAAATGTCTGGAACAGAAGAGGCATTAGTCTTGAGACCAAGCTAAAGGTCTACAGAGCAGTAGTTCTCCCCACACTACTGTACTCCTGCGAAACTTGGACAGTGTACCAACGACATGCCAAGAAGCTGAACCACTTCCACACAACATGCCTCAGGAAGCTACTGAACATCAAGTGGCAAGACAAGACCCCTGACACAGAGGTGCTCGCAAAAGCCACCCTTCCCAGCATCTTCACCATCCTGATGCAGTCCCAGCTTCGCTGGGCTGGACACGTGGCGCGCATGCCAGACCATCGGCTGCCCAAAAGGCTCTTCTATGGCGAGCTGCAACAAGGGAAGAGATCACACGGAGGTCAGAAGAAGCGCTTCAGAGATACTCTGAAAGTCTCTCTGAAAGCGTTTGATATCAACCCTGACTCCTGGGAGGAATCTGCAGTGGACCGTGACAAATGGCGCGCTGCTGTGCACAAAGGCGCCAGGTTGTGCGAGGCCAACAGGACTGCTGCAGCTGTTGAGAAGAGGCAGGCCAGAAAGTCACGGGCAAACAAGCTCCCTGACAATGATATGCCTGTCTTTGTCTGCCCCAACTGTCAGCGAACATTTCGTGCGCAGATTGGACTATTCAGCCATCTGCGCACTCACAGATAGATTCATGAGCATCCTTCCCCCCACCCCACCACCACCCTCCCCCCATCCCCCATCTGGATGACAACGATGGTCATCATCGATCTCGATGGACACACACCACACCACCACCTGACTGATTTGATTGGTTGGCTGTTTGGGCATGGATGGAGGAATTCATCGTTTGACTAACTGATTGAATTACTCTCTTTGTCGTCTCATCTCTGTCTCTCTCTCTTTCTTTCCCCCTGTCTCTTTACATCCCCGTTCTTCCCATTCAATACACAATCCCATCAAAGTACAACAGGCTGTCGGTGTCTGCTTGTCATTCAGGGTGATGTCTGCGTGTGGATCGCTCACTGGCTGACACCCCCACCCCCCCCTACCCCCCCCCCCACCCCTGTGTGTGTGTGTGTGTGTGTGTGTGTGTGTGTGTGTGTGTGTGTGTGTCCCCATGTCTTGTTGTTCCTTCACCTGAATCTCCAGCTCAGAGCGCAAGCTGGGGTATTCCATGAGGTAGCTCTCTATCTGGGTGTAGATGTCGGTCAGCTGACGCGCCCCCTTCAGGAACTGAGCGTACACCTCGGCTGCCGTCAAAGAGGAGGTAGTCCTCGCCGCCTGGCCCAGAGCCTTGCTGGCTTCCTTCAGCTGGCTCAGCTGGCGCTGTTCATGAGACAGTCATGTCATGGAACACAGGGCAGTCATGGAACACAGGGCAGTCATGTCATGTCATGGAACACAGGGCAGTCATGTCATGTCATGTCATGGAACACAGGGCAGACTGTCATGGAACACAGGGCAGTCAGTCATGTCATGTCATGGAACACAGGGCAGTCATGTCATGTCATGTCATGGAACACAGGGCAGACTGTCATGGAACACAGGGCAGACTGTCATGGAACACAGGGCAGTCAGTCATGTCATGTCATGGAACACAGGGCAGTCATGTCATGTCATGTCATGGAACACAGGGCAGACAGTCATGTCACAGAACACAGGGCAGACAGTCATGGAACACAGGGCAGACAGTCATGTCATGTCATGGAACACAGGGCAGACAGTCATGGAACACAGAGCAGTCATGGAACACAGGGCAGACAATCATGGAACACAGAGCAGTCATGGAACACAGAGCAGACAATCATGGCACACAGGGCAGACAGTCATGGAACACAGAGCAGTCATGGCACACAGGGCAGACAGTCATGTCATGGAACACAGGGCAGACAATCATGGCACACAGGGCAGACAATCATGGAACACAGGGCAGACAGTCATGTCATATAACACAGGGCAGACAGTCATGTCATGGAACAGAGGGCAGACAGTCATGTCATGGAACAGAGGGCAGACAGTCATGGAACACAGGGCAGACAGTCATGTCATGGAACACAGGGCAGACAGTCATGTCATGGAACACAGGGCAGACAGTCATGGAACACAGGGCAGACAATCATGGAAGACAGGGCAGACAGTCATGGAACACAGGGCAGACAGTCATGGAACACAGGGCAGACAGTCATGGAACACAGGGCAGACAGTCATGTCATGGAACACAGGGCAGACAGTCATGGAACACAGGGCAGACAGTCATGGAACACAGGGCAGACAGTCATGGAACACAGGGCAGACAGTCATGGAACACAGGGCAGACAGTCATGTCATGGAACACAGGGCAGACAGTCATGGAACACAGGGCAGACAGTCATGGAACACAGGGCAGACAGTCATGTCATGGAACACAGGGCAGACAGTCATGTCATGGAACACAGGGCAGACAGTCATGGAACACAGGGCAGACAGTCATGGAACACAGGGCAGACAGTCATGGAACACAGGGCAGACAGTCATGTCATGGAACACAGGGCAGACAGTCATGTCATGGAACACAGGGCAGACAGTCATGGAACACAGGGCAGACAGTCATGTCATGGAACACAGGGCAGACAGTCATGTCATGGAACACAGGGCAGACAGTCATGGAACACAGGGCAGACAGTCATGGAACACAGGGCAGACAGTCATGTCATGGAACACAGGGCAGACAGTCATGGAACACAGGGCAGACAGTCATGGAACACAGGGCAGACAGTCATGTCATGGAACACAGGGCAGACAGTCATGTCATGGAACACAGGGCAGACAGTCATGGAACACAGGGCAGACAGTCATGTCATGGAACACAGGGCAGACAGTCATGGAACACAGGGCAGACAGTCATGGAACACAGGGCAGACAGTCATGTCATGGAACACAGGGCAGTCATGTCATGTCATGTCATGGAACACAGGGCAGACAGTCATGGAACACAGGGCAGACAGTCATGGAACACAGGGCAGACAGTCATGGAACACAGGGCAGACAGTCATGGAACACAGGGCAGACAGTCATGTCATGGAACAGAGGGCAGACAGTCATGTCATGGAACACAGGGCAGACAGTCATGGAACACAGGGCAGACAGTCATGTCATGTCATGGAACACAGGGCAGACAGTCATGTCATGGAACACAGGGCAGACAGTCATGGAACACAGGGCAGACAGTCATGGAACACAGGGCAGACAGTACAGTCATGTCATGTCATGGAACACAGGGCAGACAGTCATGGAACACATGGCAGTTATGGAACACAGGGCAGACAGTCATGGAACACAGGGCAGACAGTCATAGAACACAGGGCAGACAGTCATGGGCAATATTAACATTTTTACCCGTGCACTCTTCGGTGTCGAAGTCAGAAATCAAATCTACCCATATGGGTATACCGGCTGGTGACAAAGTTGTGCACCATCTCTGGTTCGACATTCTTATATTATAATTAACATTTTTACCCGTCTGCAGTACAAACCATACGTGAGAAAGTCCAAAACGAGTGAAAATGTTAATATTATATATAAGTTTGTCGAATATAGTAGAGGATTTTAAAACGAACTTGTCGAGATTAGAAAGGTGTCTAAAATACCCGGGCTTGTTACGAAGTTGTGCACCATCTCTAGTTCGACATTCTTATATTATAATTAACATTTTTACCTGTCTGCAGTACAAACCATACGTGAGAAAGTCCAAAACGGGTGAAAATGTTAATTATATATATAAGTTTGTCGACTATAGTAGACGATTTTAAAACGAACTTGTGGAGATTAGAAAGGTGTCTAAAAAGGGATGCTTTTGGGGGCATTCCATGCACCTAGCAAGGGGCTTGGAAAGAATGGGGGATACGCAAAGTGAAAGAAAAAATGTGACCCATGGGTCAGTTCGAACTTACCCGTCTGTGGTACAAAACATACATGAAAACGATTAAGACGGGAGTGTGTATATATACACATGTTTGGGTCAGTACTCGTAATGAAACTTGTCTCGATTCTAAACGCCGGTATGTCCGAGTTCGTGGGGCATTCCATGCATCAAGCAATGGGCTTGAAATAGAAAAATTCGTAAAGAAATCAGGACTGCTTGTCGCTGTCATATCTCCAGGAGCGGACATGCACGAACGGGACGTATAAGGCAGTTCGATCGAAAGCGGTCAGTGAACGCGATCGCCAGGTTATCTACAGTGAATACGGAATGAACTGTGCCATGCTTCGCGAGAGGATGAAAACAGAGTGGGGGACGAGACAATTGGTTCTGATCCTAACATGAACATGACTGAAAGTAATAAAACAGCTTACATGAAACACTCACGTGTGTGTGACGTCAAAAGAGTGACGGCAGTCTCCTGTGGTGGGTCCGTTTTTTTCGGCCTGTTTCGTTGTACGTCCTTGCTGTATCGGTTCCGACAGCACTGACCGGGTACACGTGGAAACCGCACACCATTCCCTGTATTGCAGTGCTCAAATGCGTTGCAAAGAGGACTTCACATTAAAAAATGAGCGGGACTGATGGAACTGACCTTCCTTAACAACGTGCTGTGACGAAAAGTCACATACCGAAATAGGAAAGTGCATTTTAACGGCCGAGTCAGTGTCCGTGCTGAACTTAACCGTTTCAATTGGACAGCTGCACGTCCCTTTCTCGTCAGTGATGCTTTGGCCGGCTGTGAATGTTCAAGTCAGCGATTTCACGTGTGTGTGTGTGTGTGTGTGTGTGTGTGTGTGTGTGTGTGTGTGTGTGCCGGTGTGTGTGTGTGTGTGTGTGTGTGTGTGTGTTGAGAACTTCATTCCGTGATTGTCCGTGGTGTGTGTTAGACAACTTGTTTCCTCGACAGCACGCGTCACATACGTGTGTGCTGTGTCCTGTGTTGCATGTCAGTGTGCTCCTGGCCTTCCGTGGAGAAGTGAGGGCGAGACATAAAATATTTAGCTCCACAGATGGCCATTCTTTCCGTACGCACACAGTTGTTCATGTTACGTTCGGAACCCATCAGTTGTCTAGTCCTCCACTCTTGTTTTCATCCTCCCGCTGAAACACGGTGCAGTTCATTCCGTCTTCACTTCAAGTACAAGATTGTCAGTGCACAGTAACCTCTTTCCTACGTCCCCTTCGTGCACATCCACTTCGGCAGACAGGACAGGTCGTGCATGTACAATCACAACATTCTTTCAACATGTTTCTGGCAGTGTACAGTGGCAGGTTCATTCCGTGTTTGCCAGTGTGTCCATACAGTTGCCGGGGCTCAGGCTGACTTCATTCCGTCACTTATGATGCTGTGCGTGCCAGTGTACTCTCACAAATTCATTCATTGATAATGTGTGTAGGGTTGACAACTTCATGGTTCCGGGATTGTGTGTGTAGGCACTGACACCTTACTTCATTTCGTGGTTTGGTGCGCCTACACACCCTACACACATTATCACGGAATGAACTTGTGAGTGTACACTGGCTCGCACAACATCATAAGTCACGGAATGAAGTCAGCCTGAGCCCCCGCGGCAACTATACGGACACACTGGCAAACACGGAATGAACCTGCCACTGTACACTGCCAGACACATGTTGAAAGAATGTTGTGATTGTACATGCACGACCTGTCCTGTCTGCCGAAGTGGATGTGCACGAAGGGGACGTAGGAAAGAGGTTACTGTGCACTGACAATCTTATACTTGAAGTGAAGACGACGGAATGAACTGCACCGTGTTTCAGCGGGAGGATGAAAACAAGAGTGGAGGACTAGACAACTGATGGGTTCCGAAAGTAACATGAACAACTGTGTGCGTACGGAAAGAATGGCCATCTGTGGAGCTAAATATTTTATGTCTCGCCCTCACTTCTCCACGGAAGGCCAGGAGCACACTGACATGCAACACAGGACACAGCACACACGTATGTGACGCGTGCTGTCGAGGAAACAAGGTAACACACACCACGGACAATCACGGAATGAAGTTCTCAACACACACACACACACACACACACACACACACACACACACACACACACACACACGTGAAATCGCTGACTTGAACATTCACAGCCGGCCAAAGCATCACTGACGAGAAAGGGACGTGCAGCTGTCCAATTGAAACGGTTAAGTTCAGCACGGACACTGACTCGGCCGTTAAATATTTCGGTATGTGACTTTTCTGCACAGCACGTTGTTAAGGAAGGTCAGTTCCATCAGTCCCGCTCATTTTTTAATGTGAAGTCCTCTTTGCAACGCATTTGAGCACTGCAATACAGGGAATGGTGTGCGGTTTCCACGTGTACCCGGTCAGTGCTGTCGGAACCGAGCAAGGACGTACAACGAAACAGGCCGAAAAGAACGGACCCACCACAGGAGACTGCCGTCACTCTTTTGACGTCGCACACACGTGACGGTGTTTCATGCAAGCTGTTTTATTATTTTCAGTCATGTTCATGTTAGGATCAGAACCTATTGTCTCGTCCCCCACTCTGTTTTCATCCTCTCGCGAAGCATGGCACAGTTCATTCCGTCTTCACTTTAAATAACCTGGCGATCGCGTACACTGACCGCTTTCGATCGAACTGCCTTATACGTCTCGTTCGTGCATGTCCGCTCCTGGAGATATGACAGTGACAAGCTTCCCG
The DNA here is from genome assembly GCF_041734735.1 of Babylonia areolata. Taxonomy (NCBI): domain Eukaryota; kingdom Metazoa; phylum Mollusca; class Gastropoda; order Neogastropoda; family Buccinidae; genus Babylonia; species Babylonia areolata. The sequence goes on from NC_134893.1 coordinate 183,676, forward strand.
ATTTCTTTACGAATTTTTCTATTACAAGCCCATTGCTTGATGCATGGAATGCCCCACGAACTCGGACATACCGGCGTTTAGAATCGAGACAAGTTTCATTACGAGTACTGACCCAAACATGTGTATATATACACACTCCCGTCTTAATCGTTTTCATGTATGTTTTGTACCACAGACGGGTAAGTTCGAACTGACCCATGGGTCACATTTTTTCTTTCACTTTGCGTATCCCCCATTCTTTCCAAGCCCCTTGCTAGGTGCATGGAATGCCCCCAAAAGCATCCCTTTTTAGACACCTTTCTAATCTCCACAAGTTCGTTTTAAAATCGTCTACTATAGTCGACAAACTTATATATATAATTAACATTTTCACCCGTTTTGGACTTTCTCACGTATGTTTTGTACTGCAGACAGGTAAAAATGTTAATTATAATATAAGAATGTCGAACTCGAGATGGTGCACAACTTCAATTGTCACAAGCCGGTATTTTAGACACCTTTCTAACCTCGACAAGTTCGTTTTAAAATCCTCTACTATAGTCGACAAACTTATATATATAATTAACATTTTCACCCGTTTTGGACTTTCTCACGTATGGTTTGTACTGCAGACGGGTAAAAATGTTAATTATAATATAAGAATGTCGAACCAGAGATGGTGCACAATGTCACAAGCCGGTATACCCATTCGGGTGGATTTGATTTCTCACTTCAACATCGAAGAGTGCACGGGTAAAAATGTTAATATTGCCCAATGAATTAATTAATGTTTTGTACATTCAGGAGAGAGAGAGAGAAAGGGGTGGGGATGAGAGACAGACACACAGACAGACACACAGACAGACACACAGACAGAAAGTTTCGACAGATAAACAGAGAGGAATATATAGAGGGGAGGGTACAGAAGAAAGGCGCGCACACACACACACACACACACACACACACACACACACACACACACACACACACACACACACACACACACACAGAAAGTTTCGACAGATAAACAGAGAGGAATGTATAGAGGGGAGGGTACAGAAGAAAGGCGCGCACACACACACACACACACACACACACACACACACACACTCACGCATACACACACACACACACACTCACGCATACACACACGCACACGAGCACACACACGCACACATAAGCAAACACACACACACACACACACACACACACACACACACACACGCATACACACACGCACACGAGCACACACACGCACACATAAGCAAACACACACACACATACACACACACGCGTGCGCGTCCAGAAGACCACTCAAAGTCTCGTGAAGGAGGGAGGGAAGCGGGACAGAGAATATTCTGTCGACTGTAGGATTCGAACCCGAACACAGTTTCTCTGACTTCCGATGCGGACGCTGGGCCACTAGGCCACTGACCTTGAGAGTGTCGGCGGTGTTCCTGAGGACGTGGGCCACCTGGTCGTAGTCCATGGGGTACGGCTGGTCCAGGTACTGGTTCATCGTGTCCTCTACCTCCTGCACCCTCTGCCGGATCTGGCTGATGTCCAGCAAGCTCTGCACACACACCGCCCGTCACCACTCGTTTTGTGTCAGGGGGCTGTCACTATGTCAGGGGGCTGTCACTATATCAGGGGGCTGTCACTATGTCAGGGGGCTGTCACTATGTCAGGGGCTGTCACCGCCTTCATGTCACTGCCTTTATGTCAGGGGGCTGTCACTATGTCAGGGGCTGTCACCGCCTTTATGTCACTGCCTTTATGTCAGGGGGCTGTCACCGCCTTTATGTCAATGCCTTTATGTCAGGGGGCTGTCACTATGTCAGGGGGCTGTCACTATGTCAGGGGGCTGCTGTCACTATGTCAGGGGGTTGTCACTATGTCAGGGGGCTGTCACCGCCTTTATGTCACTGCCTTTATGTCAGGGGGCTGTCACTGTGTCAGGGGGCTGTCACCGCCTTCATGTCACCGCCTTTATGTCAGGGGGCTGTCACCGCCTTTATGTCAGAGGGCTGTCACCGCCTTCATGTCACTGCCTTTATGTCAGGGGGCTGTCACCGCCTTCATGTCACTGCCTTTATGTCAGGGGCTGTCACCGCCTTTATGTCACTGCCTTTATGTCAGGGGGCTGTCACCGCCTTTATGTCACCGCCTTTATGTCACTGCCTTTATGTCAGGGGGCTGTCACTATGTCAGGGGGCTGTCACTATGTCAGAGGGCTGTCACCGCCTTCATGTCACCGCCTTTATGTCACTGCCTTTATGTCAGGGGGCTGTCACTATGTCAGGGGGCTGTCACTATGTCAGAGGGCTGTCACTATGTCAGGGGGCTGTCACCGCCTTCATGTCACTGCCTTTATGTCAGGGGGCTGTCACTACGTCAGAGGGCTGTCACCGCCTTTATGTCAGGGGCTGTCACTATGTCAGGGGGCTGTCACCGCCTTTATATCAGGGGCTGTCACTATGTCAGGGGGCTGTCACTATGTCAGAGGGCTGTCACCGCCTTTATGTCACTGCCTTTATGTCAGGGGGCTGTCACTATGTCAGGGGGCTGTCACTATGTCAGAGGGCTGTCACCGCCTTTATGTCACTGCCTTTATGTCAGGGGGCTGTCACTATGTCAGGGGGCTGTCACCGCCTTTATGTCACTGCCTTTATGTCAGGGGGCTGTCACTATGTCAGGGGGCTGTCACTATGTCAGAGGGCTGTCACTATGTCAGGGGGCTGTCACCGCCTTTATGTCAGGGGGCTGTCACTATGTCAGGGGGCTGTCACCGCCTTTATGTCAGGGGGCTGTCACTATGTCAGAGGGCTGTCACCGCCTTTATGTCACTGCCTTTATGTCAGGGGGCTGTCACTATGTCAGGGGGCTGTCACCGCCTTTATGTCACTGCCTTTATGTCAGGGGGCTGTCACTATGTCAGGGGGCTGTCACTATGTCAGAGGGCTGTCACTATGTCAGGGGGCTGTCACCGCCTTTATGTCAGGGGGCTGTCACTATGTCAGGGGCTGTCACTATGTCAGAGGGCTGTCACTATATCAGGGGGCTGTCACTATGTCAGGGGGCTGTCACTATGTCAGGGGCTGTCACTATGTCAGAGGGCTGTCACTATATCAGGCGGCTGTCACTATGTCAGGGGGCTGTCACTATGTCAGGGGGTTGTCACTATGTCAGGGGGCTGTCACTATGTCAGGCGGCTGTCACTATGTCAGGGGGCTGTCACTATGTCAGGGGGTTGTCACCGCCTTTATGTCACCCCCTTTATGTCACCCCCTTTATGTCACCGCCGTTATGTCACCGCCGTTATGTCACCGCCGTTATGTCACCGCGATTATGTCACGGCCTTTATGTGTGGGGGCTGTCACCGCCTTTATGTCACCGCCTTATGTCAGGGGGCTGTCACCGCCATTAGGTCACCGCCTTATGTCAGGGGGCTGTGATCGCCTTTATGTCACCGCCTTTATGTCAGCGCCAAAGGGAAAAGAATGTCCTAACCTACTTGTCATGGCTGTTGATGTTATGGATACTTATGCAGCGTCAATCCTTGGTCAGAGACCAAGCTCTGAGCACTTCACAAACATGGAGTCAGTCTGCACATCAGACTGTACCTGGTTGAGCCGACTGACAGCTGCCATCGGGAGCTCATCATTCGTTTCCTGTGTCATTCAGTCAGGTTTCAGTCATGCACACAACACACTCACACAGACATGTAACATTTTACGTGCATGACTCTTTTCTTTATTCACCCCGCTATGTTTGCAGCCATACTCCGTTTTCAGGGGTGTGCATGCTGGGTATGTTCTTGTTTCCATAACCCACCGAACGTTGGCATGGATTGCAGGATTTTTAAGAGCGTATTTGATCTTATCCGTGCGTATATACACAAAGGGCGTTCAGGCCCTAGCAGGTCTGCACATATGTTGACCTGGAAGATCTCCATCTTCAACCTACCATGTGCGACGGGATCACATTCTGGAAACTCGGGCGAGAATGCAACGCTCTTACCATTTGAGAGTGCCTGTCCCTTAAAAGATGATGTCAGGGGTGTGTCCCTCAAAAGATGTCAGGGGTCTGTCCCTTAAAAGGAGATGTCAGGGGTGTCTGTCCCTTAAAAGAAGATATCAGGGGTCTGTCCCTTAAAAGGAGATGCCAGTTCTATTTTTAACACACTTACTGGAGATCACTGTTCTCCTAATGAACAGTTCTATTTTTAACACACATAATGGAGATCACTGTCCTCCTAATGAACAGTTCTATTTTTAACACACTTACTGGAAATCACTGTCCTCCAAATGAACAGTTCTATTTTTAACACACTTACTAGAGATCACTGTCCTCCAAATGAACAATTCTATTTTTAACACACATAATGGAGATCACTGTCCTCCTAATGAACAGTTCTATTTTTAACACACTTACTGGAAATCACTGTCCTCCAAATGAACAGTTCTATTTTTAACACACTTACTGGAGATCACTGTCCTCCAAATGAACAATTCTATTTTTAACACATTTACTGGAGATCACTGTTCTCCAAATGAACAGTTCTGTTTTTTTAACACACTTAATGTAGAGCACTGTCCTCCAAATGAACAGTTCTATTTTTAACACACTTACTGGAAATCACTGTCCTCCAAATGAACAGTTCTGTTTTTAACACACTTACTGGAGATCACTGTCCTCCAAATGAACAGTTCTATTTTTAACACACTTACTGGAGATCACTGTCCTCCAAATGAACAGTTCTATTTTTAACACACTTACTGGAAATCACTGTCCTCCAAATGAACAGTTCTATTTTTAACACACTTACTGGAAATCACTGTCCTCCAAATGAACAGTTCTGTTTTTAACACACTTACTGGAAATCACTGTCCTCCAAATGAACAGTTCTGTTTTTTTAACACACTTACTGGAAATCACTATCCTCCAAATGAACAGTTCTGTTTTTAACACACTTACTGGAAATCACTGTCCTCCAAATGAACAGTTCTGTTTTTAACACACTTACTGGAAATCACTATCCTCCAAATGAACAGTTCTGTTTTTTTCTAACAAACTCGGGTGGCAGCGTGTTTACCTGTGAGATGAGGATCTGGCCCTTGGGGAAAATGTCCTCCTTGTCCGTAGAGTTGGCGGTGGAGTAGATGTCAAAGACAGAGGACAGGCTGAGCACAAAGTCCATGCTGTCATCGTCCAGTCTGGTGTACTCGCGGGTCCACTGACAGGGATGGAAAGGTGTACATCAATAGGACGATTCGCCAGGATAATGTTATGAAAACATAAGGATGATTCTGAGTATGGCTTACTAAAAGAAAGAAACTACATTATATATGTTAAGGCGTAAAAGAAATGGCAGTTATCAAATTGTATGTATGCCGTGAAAGCAAATGTTTTGTGTCCGGGTGAAAATATATGGCAATGTTGTTTGTATTGTTTGATTTGATATATTCATTATCAGTAATGTGTGAATTTTATTCACCTCGAAAAAAATGAAGGAAACAAAAACATATATGACAGCAACGAGTAAGCTAGTTAATCAGATTGTTAGTAAAGTCTACAGTGCGCCAAAAGTGGTTTTAAGCGATTATAAAGTAGTGGTGTTATAAATCCATGCATGCAATTAAGCTGACACTACCTGAAATGCAACACAACTCCTCCTCACTAAAACAAAAGTCACCTGCGCTGTTCAGACAACCAGGCTAATGTCGGAACGACGAGCTAGCCTTCAACAAACAGCTTTCCCAAGCCATGCGGCGATGGAGAAGTGGTAATGGGGACAGGCAGAGGATGCTGCTGGCAGTTCCTAGTCACGACTCTGCACGCAGGCGGCTGTGGGGTGATGGTTGTCCGCCGTAGATTGGGGCAGATGCGCCCGTATCCTCCCACAGTGTCAGAGCAGCCCTTTTTAGGGACAGCACTGCTCTACCCACATGGGACGGGGAGATAAAAGGATCCCTAAACAAAGCCTGCCTCGCCTAGTACCTAGTAGGAAACCGCACCTACTTGGACATCCAACACTAGCGGTCGAAAACAACATAAGAAAAGAACCAGGAGTCATGCCCTGACTCCGGGTGCCTGGAATGTTCGCACCCTTTTAGACAGAGACGACAGACCAGAAAGGCGCACAGCGCTCATTGCTTGAATGCTTGATCGCTACCAGGTGGACATAGCAGCGCTGAGCGAAACCAGGTTTGCCGTACGAACTAAACTTGCACGACAGCTTGACAGCCTTCCACGTGGGATAAACGATAGGCTGATGACCCTGCGTCTGAATCTGTCCAAGGATCGCTTCTCCACAGTCATCAGCTGCAGTGCCTCGACGATGACCAACCCTGATGACATCAAAGAAGCTTTCTACGAGGAGCTCAGCCGCACCATTTCAGCGGTAGACAGAAAGGACAGGCTGATCATCCTTGGGGATTTCAATGCCCGCGTCGGCGTGGACTTCTCCTCGTGGCCAAAGTCCTAGGACAGCACCGCACTGGTAAGTGCAACTCCAACGGACTGCTTTTGCTCTCGCTCTGCGTGCAGCATGGACTGACCATCACCAACACCCTCTTCCAACAAGCGGACAAGTACAAGAATACATGGATGCACCCACGCTCCAAGCAATGGCACATGCTGGTCTATGTGATTGTCCAGCAGAGGGACAGAGGTGATGTTTCCATTACACGCTGCATGAGAGGAGCAGTCTGTTGGTCGGACCATCGCCTGGTATGCAGCAAGATGAACATCAGACTTGCACGCAAGTTCCAACCAGCCAGGCAGAAACCCCCTAGGAAGCTGAACATTCACCGCCTCCCTATCACCAAGGACGTGCTGCAGCAGCAAATCCAAGCAGCTCTCCAAGAAATTCCTGCATCGACTGATGTAGAAGAGGTATGGAGCACCTTTAGAGATGCTGTGTACACAGCAGCAGCTGACACACTCGGCTTCGTACAGAGGAGCCACAAAGACTGGTTTGACGAGAACGACTCTGGAATCTCTAAGTTCCTGAACACACTGCATATACGGCATCATGATCACATTTCCGATAAAGACTGCCAGAGGAAGAAGGACCAGTTCTTACAAACCAGGCAACTCGTACAGAAGAGGCTGCGTGAGGTTAAGAACACCTGGTGGGAGAGTAAGTCCGAAGAGCTTCAGTCCGCTGCTGATGCTCACGACATGAAGACCTTCCATGATGGTCTCCGAGCTGTGTATGGGCCGAGAGTCACAGTATCAACCCCTGGCAGAACACTTCAACACCCTCCTCAACAGGGACTCGTCCGTATCTGACGAGGTAATTGCAGCCCTCCCACAGCTACCAGTCATTGACTCGCTAGCTGCTCCTCCCACCAAGGCCGAGACCCGGAAGGCCCTGAAGCTGACAACGTCAGGAAAAGCACCAGGAGCAGATGGAATCCAGGCTGACATCTACAAGTATGGAGGCGAGGTGCTGTCAGACAAGCTGACCGCCCTTTTCCAGTCTATCTAGGAGAGAGGGGAGGTCACCCAGGATTTCAAGGATGCTTCAATTGTCAACATTTACAAACGGAAGGGAGACAAAACATCATGCGATAACCACCGTGGAATCTCTCTCCTCTGCATCGCCGGCAAGATCTTCGCCCGCATCATACTGAACAGACTGGTTGACCATGTCTCCAACACAGTCATCCCTGAAGCACAGTGCGGCTTCCGCTCAGGCAGGGGAACATGTGACATGGTGTTTGCCGTACGCCAGATGCAAGAGAAGTGCCGTGAGCAGAACAAGGAGCTCCACATGGTCTTTGTAGACCTGACTAAGGCCTTCGACACGGCGAACCGCCGTGGTCTGTGGAAGATCATCCTATAGTTCGGATGCCCAGAAAGCCTAATCCAGCTGATTGCGTCATTCCACGATGGCATGCAGGCGAGAGTACAGGAAAATACTGACATGTCGGATCCGTTCGCTGTGGTAAATGGAGTGAAGCAGGGCTGCGTCCTGGCACCCACACTGTTCTCCATTCTCTTCTCTGCCATGCTGATTGACGCCTTCCAAGTCAGTGACCGGGGCATCTACATCCAGTTTCGCACAGATGGCAAACTTTTCAACTTGCGGCGACTCCACGCCAGGTCCAGGGTGTTTGAGGCACTGTTGAGAGAGTTCCTCTTTGCTGATGACTGTGCACTTGTTGCACACAACCATGACGACATGCAATTCATTATGGACAGGTTCTCAACCTCCTGCAGGCGCTTTGGACTCACCATCAGCCTCAGCAAGACCGAGTCCATGTACCAACCAGCTAGCTCACAGAACGCCAGTGCCTCCCCCACCCCCCCCACCCCCACCCCCACCCCCCCCACATGCAATCAAGATAGATGACACACAGATCAAGTCAGTTGACAAGTTTTGCTACCTGGGCGGCACCCTATTGCAGCAACGGAGCCCTTGATGCAGAAGTGACGCTGCGCATCGCCAAGGCCAGCTCCGCCTTTGGCAGACTCAACAACAGGCTGTGGAACAACAAAGGCATCAGGCTCAGCACCAAAATCAAAACCTACAGAGCTGTTGTGCTGACCACCTTGTTGTACTGCTGTGAAACATGGACGACGTATCGCCGTCACATTCAACAACTTGAGCAGTTTCACCAGAGATGCCTACGAAAGATCCTCGGCATAAAGTGGCAAGACAGGGTCTCCAACCTCCTGGTCCTAGAGAGGAGAGGCCTGCCCAGCATTGAAAGCCTGCTGATCCAGTTCCAGCTACGCTGGACAGGACACGTTGTCCGCATGACAGACAGCAGGATCCCGAAGATGCTTTTGTATGGCCAGCTGAAGGACGGTCACCGCAAACTTGGAAGACCCTGCAAACGCTTCAAGGACACCTTGAAGACAAACCTCAAAGCCTGTGACATAGACATCGCTTCCTGGGAAACTGATGCCCTTGACCGCTCTCGCTGGAGGATGCTTTGCTCTAGTGGCATAAAGACGTTTGAAAACAAGAGAACGCTGGCCATTAAGGAGAAGCGTAAGCGAAGGAAGCAGGGCTCAACTTCTGGAGACGTTTTCCCTTGCAACACCTGTGGGAAGTGCTGCACATCCAGAATCGGCCTCTTCTCCCATATGAGGACACACACCGACAGATAAGCCTGCCTGCCTACTCATCCGTTGGTCCGACGGGAGACTCCAGTGTCACCTGAAATGCAAATAACTGTTTCATTTTAGAAACGGAAGGAAAGACAGTTGTGAAATGTAACACCTCCGATAGTTCTGAGCCAGGATGGTCCTCTTACCTCCTATTGTTCTGAGCCAGGAGGGTCCTCTTACCTCCTATTGTTCTGAGCCAGGAGGGTCCTCTTACCTCCTATTGTTCTGAGCCAGGAGGGTCCTCTTACCTCCTATTGTTCTGACCCAGGAGGGTCCTCTTACCTCCTATTGTTCTGAGCCAGGAGGGTCCTCTTACCTCCAATAGTTCTGAGCCAGGAGGGTCCTCTTACCTCTGTTTGTCCTGAGTTCTGAGCCAGGAGGGTCCTCTTACCTCCTATAGTTCTGAGCCAGGAGGGTCCTCTTACCTCTGTTTGTCCTGAGTTCTGAGCCAGGAGGGTCCTCTTACCTCCAATAGTTCTGAGCCAGGAGGGTCCTCTTACCTCCAATAGTTCTGAGCCAGGAGGGTCCTCTTACCTCCTATAGTTCTGAGCCAGGAGGGTCCTCTTACCTCTATTTGTCCTGAGTTCTAAGCCAGGAGGGTCCTCTTACCTCCAATAGTTCTGAGCCAGGAGGGTCCTCTTACCTCCTATAGTTCTGAGCCAGGAGGGTCCTCTTACCTCTGTTTGTCCTGAGTTCTAAGCCAGGAGGGTCCTCTTACCTCCAATAGTTCTGAGCCAGGAGGGTCCTCTTACCTCCTATAGTTCTGAGCCAGGAGGGTCCTCATACCTCCAATAGTTCTGAGCCAGGAGGGTCCTCTTACCTCCTATAGTTCTGAGCCAGGAGGGTCCTCTTACCTCTGTTTGTCCTGAGTTCTGAGCCAGGAGGGTCCTCTTGAAGATTCCCACTCTGTCCTGGAAGGAGGAGGCTGTGTCCACCAGTTTAGCCAGCAGACAGGGATGAGGCATGGTGCTCTGGGTCTTCAGCATCTTGTCCCGGATGGTCCTCAACTGCCCGAGGATAGGATCCAGTGTTCTGAGAGCTGAGGCCAGGTTGTCGGAGTCTGTTGTCCAGGGGTACTCACTGGTGGGCAGACGGATGTGGTTCTGCTGCAAGGCCAGCAGCTGGCGGTCAATCTGCTGGAGCTCCTTCAGACTGATCCTCTCGCTGATGTTAAGGTAGGGCGAGCAGATCAGGTTGGTCTTCTTCTGGTGCTCCAGGATGGACCCTCGCTCCAACAGCTGCTTGGTCTGCACCTTGATGGAGTAACGGTCAAAACTGTCTACGTTGCTGTCGCTGTTGTTGCTGCGGCACGCCCTCAGCATGTGCACCAGGATCTGGTGCTGGATGGAAGCCTGGATCATCAGCACCTTAATGGTTTCGTTGTTCTTCAGGGAGGACTGCTGGATGGCGTTGTTGATCAAGGTCACGTTGTCCGCCGTGTTCTGGATCAGAGGCTGGATCTGGTTGTGCTCGGGGTCTTGCTGAGAAATGAGAGAATTCCACATGTCCCGGATCTGTGTCAGCTGGTGCTCGGTCAGAGCTTTCAGGGAAGGAATGATCTCCTCCTGTGGGATGGGCTGCTGTTGGACAATGGCTTCCTGGTCTTCAAATGCTGAGCTGTCCAAGTCACCGTATCCAATGGGGACGTCTTCTTCGCTGTCGGAATCAGTTTGGTCCTGTTCTGGGTCGGCTGAGTTCTGCTTAGAACCGAAATTACCCATACTGCTTTCGTAAATGGCTGCCTGTTCGTCATCGATAGTCCCCTGCATCTCCGCCATCTGCTTGGTGTTGTCCACCAGCTGCAGCCAGACGGCCCGCTGGGTGATGTCCTGCAGGTGCAGCACGGCCTGGCTCAGCTTGAGGACGGAGTACTCTATGGCCATGATCACAGGCCGTGCGATCTGATGCTCCGTCCCCGCCTTCTCGATCAGCGTCTGCACTTTCTCCTGAATGTCGATCACCTCTCTCTGTTTGGCCTTTAGGAGATTCTGCTGGATCTGGATGACGAAAGGATCGGACATTTCTCTGTGCATCTCCTTCAGCTGGTGGGCGAGAGGCAGCAGGGTCTTGAGGATCCTCCTGACCTGGATGACGTAGGGTGCCTTGCTCCGCACCACGAACTCGGGCATCAGGCGGTCCAGCATGTCCTCGGGGTTCATGGAGGGCAGATTGCGGATGACGTTCCTGCTGACGAGGTTGAAGAGCAGGTTCTGGAAAGACTTGTTGATGATCTTGTGCTCTTTGCGCTGCATGTGCTGGTAGATCTTGTCCTGAACCTTGAGCTGGTAAGCGGGATCCAGCAAGTCACGGACATTGTATTTCCTGCGTGGATAGATGGCCGAGTTCTTGATGGACATCTGGAAAGACAACAACAGAATCACCCATGACGGTGTGATAGTTTCTAAAATCAAATGCGCATATTTTTATCTATGGGATAATCCATTATCAAATATTTTATATCTTTCTCTTCGTCTTCTGAGAGTAATGAGCATCAGACATTAAATCGGTGATATGCTCTGAGTGTGTGGGGCGAGGGGGAGACGGGGGGGGGGGGGAGGGGAAGACGGGGGGGGGGGGGGCAGGGGGTGAATGAGCGTTCACATGCACAAGCACTAATGTGTGTATGTGTCTGGAATCCCGCTGTGTCTGCACACCATTTCCCATTCATGTTCATACCTTTTATGTAAACGACTGACTGCTCCCCCAATATTCCATGTCACCCTACCTGGTGCACTTGGTGATAGAGACATTCTGTTATATTCTATCCTATTTCATTCTATTCTATTCTACTCTATTGGTTTAAACATCTGCTTGGCAGATGTGGTGTAGCGTATATGGATTTGTCCGAACGCAGTGACGCCTCCTTGAGCTACTGAAACTGAAACTGGTTTAAACATGATCGTATTCTCAAAAGCAAGGAAAGATACTGAAACCACACAGAGCAACAAGCCGTTAGTAAAGACACTGAAACCACAGAGACAACAAGCCGTTAGTAAAGACACTGAAACCACAGAGACAACAAGCCGTTAGTAAAGACACTGAAACACACAGAGACAACAAGCCGTTAGTAAAGACACTGAAACACACAGAGACAACAAGCCGTTAGTAAAGACACTGAAACCACAGAGACAACAAGCCGTTAGTAAAGACACTGAAACCACACAGAGACAACAAGCCGTTAGTAAAGACACTGAAACACACAGAGACAAGAAGCCGTTAGTAAAGACACTGAAACACACAGAGACAACAAGCCGTTAGTAAAGACACTGAAACCACAGAGACAACAAGCCGTTAGTAAAGACACTGAAACACACAGAGACAACAAGCCGTTAGTAAAGACACTGAAACCACAGAGACAACAAGCCGTTAGTAAAGACACTGAAACACACAGAGACAACAAGCCGTTAGTAAAGACACTGAAACACACAGAGCACAACAAGCCGTTAGTAAAGACACTGAAACCACAGAGACAACAACAAGCCGTTAGTAAAGACACTGAAACACACAGAGACAACAAGCCGTTAGTAAAGACACTGAAACCACAGAGACAACAAGCCGTTAGTAAAGACACTGAAACACACAGAGACAACAAGCCGTTAGTAAAGACACTGAAACCACAGAGACAACAAGCCGTTAGTAAAGACACTGAAACACACAGAGACAACAAGCCGTTAGTAAAGACACTGAAACCACAGAGACAACAAGCCGTTAGTAAAGACACTGAAACCACAGAGACAACAAGCCGTTAGTAAAGACACTGAAACCACAGAGACAACAAGCCGTTAGTAAAGACACTGAAACCACAGAGACAACAAGCCGTTAGTAAAGACACTGAAACACACAGAGACAACAAGCCGTTAATAAAGACACTGAAACACACAGAGACAAGAAGCCGTTAGGAAAGACACTGAAACACACAGAGACAACAAGCCGTTAGTAAAGACACTGAAACCACAGAGACAACAAGCCGTTAGTAAAGACACTGAAACCACAGAGACAACAAGCCGTTAGTAAAGACACTGAAACACACAGAGCAACAAGCCGTTAATAAAGACACTGAAACACACAGAGACAAGAAGCCGTTAGGAAAGACACTGAAACACACAGAGACAACAAGCCGTTAGTAAAGACACTGAAACCACAGAGACAAGAAGCCGTTAGTAAAGACACTGAAACACACAGAGCAACAAGCCGTTAGTAAAGACACTGAAACCACAGAGACAAGAAGCCGTTAGTAAAGACACTGAAACCACAGAGACAAGAAGCCGTTAGTAAAGACACTGAAACCACACAGAGACAACAAGCCGTTAGTAAAGACACTGAAACCACAGAGACAACAAGAAGCCGTTAGTAAAGACACTGAAACCACAGAGACAAGAAGCCGTTAGTAAAGACACTGAAACCACACAGAGACAACAAGCCGTTAATAAAGACACTGAAACCACAGAGACAACAAGCCGTTAGTAAAGACACTGAAACACACAGAGACAAGAAGCCGTTAGGAAAGACACTGAAACCACAGAGACAAGAAGCCGTTAGTAAAGACACTGAAACCACACAGAGACAACAAGCCGTTAGTAAAGACACTGAAACCACAGAGACAACAAGAAGCCGTTAGTAAAGACACTGAAACCACAGAGACAACAAGCCGTTAGTAAAGACACTGAAACCACAGAGACAACAAGAAGCCGTTAGTAAAGACACTGAAACACACAGAGACAACAAGAAGCCGTTAGTAAAGACACTGAAACCACAGAGACAGTCTATTCTGTTCTTTTCTGTTCTATTCTGTCCCTGCCCGAATATTCCCCGTGATCCGGCCTGGTACACTTGGTAACACAGACATATATTTCATTCCACTCTATTCCATTCTGTTCTTGTCTAGTCTATTGTAGTCTAGTGTAGTCTAGTCTAGTGTAGTCTGTCGTGTGTTGTGTTTTAGGTCACATCACCTTCCACTGGTTGGCGGGCTGGCGGGGGTCAGGCCTGTGCAGGATGGTGACCAGGGACTGCAGGTACTGACCCTGGTGCCAGGACTGAGCCACGCCCTTCACCACAGTGCTGCTGCTGCCGTTCAGCACGGCGATCACTCCCCACTCTGTCTTGGACGACTTCTTGGGCATCTCCTGACCCACTGTCTCCTGCACACACACACACACACACACACACACACACACACACACACACACACGTTATGTTCTTATTTGCTCAGCAGTTGTTCTAGGGCATTGCCTGTCCAACCGCCTGCTACTAGAACACATCCACACGTTACGTCATGTCTTTAACACACCCACACGTTACGTCATGTCTTCAACACAACCACACGTTACGTCATGTCCTTAACACACCCACACGTTACGTCATGTCCTTGACACACCCACACGTTACGTCATGTCCTTAACACACCCACACGTTACTTCGTGTCCTTGACACACCCACACGTTACGTCATGTCCTTGACACACCCACACGTTACGTCATGTCCTTGACACACCCACACGTTACGTCATGTCCTTAACACACCCACACGTTACGTCATGTCTTTAACACACCCACACGTTACCTCATGTCCTTAACACACCCACACGTTACGTCATGTCTTTAACACACCCACACGTTACGTCATGTCCTTAACACACCCACACGTTACGTCATGTCTTTAACACATCCACACGTTACGTCATGTCCTTAACACCCACACGTTACGTCATGTCTTTAACACATCCACACGTTACGTCGTGTCCTTAACACACCCACACGTTACGTCATGTCCTTAACACACCCACACGTTACGTCGTGTCCTTAACACACCCACACGTTACGTCACGTCTTTAACACACCCACACGTTACGTCGTGTCCTTAACACACCCACACGTTACGTCATGTCTTTAACACACCCACACGTTACGTCGTGTCCTTAACACACCCACACGTTACGTCATGTCTTTAACACATCCACATGTTACTTCGTGTCCTTAACACACCCACACGTTACGTCATGTCCTTAACACATCCACATGTTACGTCATGTCCATAACACACCCATACGTTACCTGATGTCCATAATACACCCACACATTACGGCATGACCTTAACAATCCCACACGTTACGTCATGTCTTTAACACATCCACATGTTACGTCGTGTCCTTAACACACCCACACATTACGTCATGTCCTTAACATACCCACACATTACGTCATGTCCTTCACACACCCACACAATACGTCATGTCCTTAACACACCCACACATTACGTCATGTTCTTAACACACCCACACGTTACGTCTTCGTGCGCCTTCCGAGTGGACGGAGTGATGCGTGATCGTGGAGTATGACATTACGTCATATCCTTAACACATCCATACGTTACGTCATGTTCTTAACACATCTACACGTTACGTTATGTCTTTAACATATCCCACACGTTACGTCATGTCTTTAACACATCCACACGTCACTTCATGTCTTTTACACACCCACACGTTACGTCATGTTCTCAACACACCCACACGTTATGTCATGTATTTAACACACCCACACGTTACGTCATGTTCTCAACACACCCACACGTTACGTCATGTTCTCAACACACCCACACGTTACGTCATGTTCTCAACACACCCACACGTTATGTGTTGTTCTCAACACACCCACACATTACGTCATGTTCTCAACACACCCACACGTTATGTCATGTATTTAACACACCCACACGTTACGTCATGTATTTAACACATCCACACGTTACGTCATGTTCTCAACACATCCACACGTTACGTCACAACCTCACAATGAGAAACCAGATTGTGACAACAACAATACATCACAATAAAGTACAACACCATACAAAGCAACGCAGCACAACACAGCAAAGCATAGCACAACGCAACACAACAGCACAGCACGGCACGGCACGGCACAACACAACAGTACAAAAATACAACATGTAAACAGTACAGGAAACAAACCACAACAACAACACAACAATACAACATGTAAACAGTACAGGAAACAAACCACAACAACAACACAACAGTACAACAATACAACATGTAAACAGCACAGGAAACAAACCACAACAACAACACAACAGTACAACAATACAACATGTAAACAGTACAGGAAACAAACCACAACAACAACACAACAGTACAACAATACAACATGTAAACAGTACAGGAAACAAACCACAACAACAACACAACAGTACAACAATACAGCATGTAAACAGTACAGGAAACAAACCAAAACAACAACACAACAGTACAACAATACAACATGTAAACAGTACAGGAAACAAACCACAACAACACAACACAACAATACAACAATACAACATGCAAACAGTACAGGAAACAAACCACAACAACACAACACAACAGTACAACAATACAACATGTAAACAGTACAGGAAACAAACCACAACAACAACACAACAGTACAACAATACAACATGTAAACAGTACAGGAAACAAACCACAACACAACACAACAGTACAACAATACAACATGTAAACAGTACAGGAAACAAACCACAACAACAACACAACAGTACAACAATACAACATGTAAACAGTACAGGAAACAAACCACAACAACAACACAACAATACAACATGTAAACAGTACAGGAAACAAACCACAACAACACAACACAACAGTACAACAATACAACATGTAAACAGTACAGGAAACAAACCAAAACAACAACACAACAGTACAACAATACAACATGCAAACAGTACATGAAACAAACCACAACAACAACACAACACAACAGTACAACAATACAACATGTAAACAATACAGGAAACAAACCACAACAACAACACAACACAACAGTACAACAATACAACATGTAAACAATACAGGAAACAAACCACAACAACAACACAACACAACAGTACAACAATACAACATGTAAACAGTACAGGAAACAAACCAAAAGAAAAACACAACAGTACAACAATACAACATGTAAACAATACAGGAAACAAACCACAACAACAACACAACACAACAGTACAACAATACAACATGTAAACAATACAGGAAACAAACCACAACAACAACACAACACAACAGTACAACAATACAACATGTAAACAGTACAGGAAACAAACCAAAACAACAACACAACAGTACAACAATACAACATGTAAACAATACAGGAAACAAACCACAACAACAACACAACACAACAGTACAACAATACAACATGTAAACAATACAGGAAACAAACCACAACAACAACACAACACAACAGTACAACAATACAACATGTAAACAGTACAGGAAACAAACCACAACAACACAATCAAAGAAAAGAAAAACTCACAAACCACAACAACACAATCAAAGAAAAGAAAAGAAAACTCACAAACCACAACCACAACACAATCAAAGAAAAGAAAAGAAAACTCACAAACCACAACCACAACACAATCAAAGAAAAGAAAAGAAAACTCACAAACCACAACAACACAATCAAAGAAAAGAAAACTCACAAACCACAACAACACAATCAAAGAAAAGAAAACTCACAAACCACAACAACACAATCAAAGAAAAGAAAACTCACAAACCACAACAACACAATCAAAGAAAAGAAAACTCACAAACCACAACAACAACACAATCAAAGAAAAGAAAAGAAAAGAAAAACTCACAAACCACAACAACAACACAATCAAAGAAAAGAAAAGAACAGGAAAACTCACAAAACGCACACAACCAGACAGAAGGAGAGGGCATATTGAGGGAATGAAAGAGAGAGAGAGAGACGGAGAAAGAGAGAGAGAGACAGAAAGGAGGAGGAAGAGAGAGAGACAGAGATGGGGGAGAGGAAGAGAAAGACAGAGGTGGGGAGAGAGCGAGGGGGGCAAAGAAAGAGAGAGAGACAGAGACGGAAGAAGAGAGGAAAAGAGAGGAGGAAGATAGAAAGAGAAAAAGAGACAGCGACGGAGAGGAAGAGAGAGAAAGAGAGGGGGAGACAGAAAGAGAGAAGGGGGTGGTCGAGAAATAGGGAGCAGTGAGACAGGTTATAACATATATAGATACACGCGCCCACACACACACACACACACACACACACACACACAGGCCCTGACCATGATGTCGGCCTTCAGCTGGTGAAGACTGATGTCCGAGCCGAGGTCAGGGATGTCGCGGACCTGTCCCATGCTGTACTGGGGGGAGGTGGGTTCTGGGAGGTCCGGGGCCGGGGAGTTCTCGTCCCTGCTGTAGCACTGCCACGGGAACCAGCTGTCACACGCCTCCTGCCTGGACACACAGCCACCCGGTTTTCACACAGCCACCCGGTTTTCACACAGCAACTCCATTTTCACACAGCCACCCACTTTTCACACAACCACCCGCTTTTAATTTGTCTGAGAACACAACCACCCCTTTTTCACTTTTCTGAGAAACATAATCAACTGACTTCCGGTTCCCTGAGACACAGAATCACCCGTTGTTGCCTGAGACACAGAATCAGCCGATGTTGGGACACAGAATCACCCGATGTTGCCTGAGACACAGAATCACCCGATGTTGCCTGGGACACAGAATCACCCGATGTTGGGACACAGAATCACCCGATGTTGCCTGGGACACAGAATCACCCGATTTCAAATGGTCTCCAACATAGATCTGGGCAATACATTCACCCGATTACAAGTTCTCTGGGCAATACATTCACCCGATTACAAGTTCTCTGGGCAATACATTCACCCGATTTCAAGTTCTCTGGCAAATATATTCAACCGATTTTAAGTTGTCTTGGAAATAACATTACCCGATTTTAAGTTATCTTAGAAATAACACTACCCGATTTTAAGTTGACTCATAAATATCATCACCCACCATGAAACGGTGTGACTGATTTCACTGAACCATGTGTGACTGATTTCCCTGAACCATGAAGTGGTGTGACTGATTTCCCTGAACCATGAAGTGGTGTGACTGATTTCCCTGAACCATGAAGTGGTGTGACTGATTTCCCTGAACCATGAAG
>NC_134893.1:202896-292896 GCF_041734735.1 Babylonia areolata
TACTGACCCTGGTGCCAGGACTGAGCCACGCCCTTCACCACAGTGCTGCTGCTGCCGTTCAGCACGGCGATCACTCCCCACTCTGTCTTGGACGACTTCTTGGGCATCTCCTGACCCACTGTCTCCTGCACACACACACACACACACACACACACACACACACACACACACACACGTTATGTTCTTATTTGCTCAGCAGTTGTTCTAGGGCATTGCCTGTCCAACCGCCTGCTACTAGAACACATCCACACGTTACGTCATGTCTTTAACACACCCACACGTTACGTCATGTCTTCAACACAACCACACGTTACGTCATGTCCTTAACACACCCACACGTTACGTCATGTCCTTGACACACCCACACGTTACGTCATGTCCTTAACACACCCACACGTTACTTCGTGTCCTTGACACACCCACACGTTACGTCATGTCCTTGACACACCCACACGTTACGTCATGTCCTTGACACACCCACACGTTACGTCATGTCCTTAACACACCCACACGTTACGTCATGTCTTTAACACACCCACACGTTACCTCATGTCCTTAACACACCCACACGTTACGTCATGTCTTTAACACACCCACACGTTACGTCATGTCCTTAACACACCCACACGTTACGTCATGTCTTTAACACATCCACACGTTACGTCATGTCCTTAACACCCACACGTTACGTCATGTCTTTAACACATCCACACGTTACGTCGTGTCCTTAACACACCCACACGTTACGTCATGTCCTTAACACACCCACACGTTACGTCGTGTCCTTAACACACCCACACGTTACGTCACGTCTTTAACACACCCACACGTTACGTCGTGTCCTTAACACACCCACACGTTACGTCATGTCTTTAACACACCCACACGTTACGTCGTGTCCTTAACACACCCACACGTTACGTCATGTCTTTAACACATCCACATGTTACTTCGTGTCCTTAACACACCCACACGTTACGTCATGTCCTTAACACATCCACATGTTACGTCATGTCCATAACACACCCATACGTTACCTGATGTCCATAATACACCCACACATTACGGCATGACCTTAACAATCCCACACGTTACGTCATGTCTTTAACACATCCACATGTTACGTCGTGTCCTTAACACACCCACACATTACGTCATGTCCTTAACATACCCACACATTACGTCATGTCCTTCACACACCCACACAATACGTCATGTCCTTAACACACCCACACATTACGTCATGTTCTTAACACACCCACACGTTACGTCTTCGTGCGCCTTCCGAGTGGACGGAGTGATGCGTGATCGTGGAGTATGACATTACGTCATATCCTTAACACATCCATACGTTACGTCATGTTCTTAACACATCTACACGTTACGTTATGTCTTTAACATATCCCACACGTTACGTCATGTCTTTAACACATCCACACGTCACTTCATGTCTTTTACACACCCACACGTTACGTCATGTTCTCAACACACCCACACGTTATGTCATGTATTTAACACACCCACACGTTACGTCATGTTCTCAACACACCCACACGTTACGTCATGTTCTCAACACACCCACACGTTACGTCATGTTCTCAACACACCCACACGTTATGTGTTGTTCTCAACACACCCACACATTACGTCATGTTCTCAACACACCCACACGTTATGTCATGTATTTAACACACCCACACGTTACGTCATGTATTTAACACATCCACACGTTACGTCATGTTCTCAACACATCCACACGTTACGTCACAACCTCACAATGAGAAACCAGATTGTGACAACAACAATACATCACAATAAAGTACAACACCATACAAAGCAACGCAGCACAACACAGCAAAGCATAGCACAACGCAACACAACAGCACAGCACGGCACGGCACGGCACAACACAACAGTACAAAAATACAACATGTAAACAGTACAGGAAACAAACCACAACAACAACACAACAATACAACATGTAAACAGTACAGGAAACAAACCACAACAACAACACAACAGTACAACAATACAACATGTAAACAGCACAGGAAACAAACCACAACAACAACACAACAGTACAACAATACAACATGTAAACAGTACAGGAAACAAACCACAACAACAACACAACAGTACAACAATACAACATGTAAACAGTACAGGAAACAAACCACAACAACAACACAACAGTACAACAATACAGCATGTAAACAGTACAGGAAACAAACCAAAACAACAACACAACAGTACAACAATACAACATGTAAACAGTACAGGAAACAAACCACAACAACACAACACAACAATACAACAATACAACATGCAAACAGTACAGGAAACAAACCACAACAACACAACACAACAGTACAACAATACAACATGTAAACAGTACAGGAAACAAACCACAACAACAACACAACAGTACAACAATACAACATGTAAACAGTACAGGAAACAAACCACAACACAACACAACAGTACAACAATACAACATGTAAACAGTACAGGAAACAAACCACAACAACAACACAACAGTACAACAATACAACATGTAAACAGTACAGGAAACAAACCACAACAACAACACAACAATACAACATGTAAACAGTACAGGAAACAAACCACAACAACACAACACAACAGTACAACAATACAACATGTAAACAGTACAGGAAACAAACCAAAACAACAACACAACAGTACAACAATACAACATGCAAACAGTACATGAAACAAACCACAACAACAACACAACACAACAGTACAACAATACAACATGTAAACAATACAGGAAACAAACCACAACAACAACACAACACAACAGTACAACAATACAACATGTAAACAATACAGGAAACAAACCACAACAACAACACAACACAACAGTACAACAATACAACATGTAAACAGTACAGGAAACAAACCAAAAGAAAAACACAACAGTACAACAATACAACATGTAAACAATACAGGAAACAAACCACAACAACAACACAACACAACAGTACAACAATACAACATGTAAACAATACAGGAAACAAACCACAACAACAACACAACACAACAGTACAACAATACAACATGTAAACAGTACAGGAAACAAACCAAAACAACAACACAACAGTACAACAATACAACATGTAAACAATACAGGAAACAAACCACAACAACAACACAACACAACAGTACAACAATACAACATGTAAACAATACAGGAAACAAACCACAACAACAACACAACACAACAGTACAACAATACAACATGTAAACAGTACAGGAAACAAACCACAACAACACAATCAAAGAAAAGAAAAACTCACAAACCACAACAACACAATCAAAGAAAAGAAAAGAAAACTCACAAACCACAACCACAACACAATCAAAGAAAAGAAAAGAAAACTCACAAACCACAACCACAACACAATCAAAGAAAAGAAAAGAAAACTCACAAACCACAACAACACAATCAAAGAAAAGAAAACTCACAAACCACAACAACACAATCAAAGAAAAGAAAACTCACAAACCACAACAACACAATCAAAGAAAAGAAAACTCACAAACCACAACAACACAATCAAAGAAAAGAAAACTCACAAACCACAACAACAACACAATCAAAGAAAAGAAAAGAAAAGAAAAACTCACAAACCACAACAACAACACAATCAAAGAAAAGAAAAGAACAGGAAAACTCACAAAACGCACACAACCAGACAGAAGGAGAGGGCATATTGAGGGAATGAAAGAGAGAGAGAGAGACGGAGAAAGAGAGAGAGAGACAGAAAGGAGGAGGAAGAGAGAGAGACAGAGATGGGGGAGAGGAAGAGAAAGACAGAGGTGGGGAGAGAGCGAGGGGGGCAAAGAAAGAGAGAGAGACAGAGACGGAAGAAGAGAGGAAAAGAGAGGAGGAAGATAGAAAGAGAAAAAGAGACAGCGACGGAGAGGAAGAGAGAGAAAGAGAGGGGGAGACAGAAAGAGAGAAGGGGGTGGTCGAGAAATAGGGAGCAGTGAGACAGGTTATAACATATATAGATACACGCGCCCACACACACACACACACACACACACACACACACAGGCCCTGACCATGATGTCGGCCTTCAGCTGGTGAAGACTGATGTCCGAGCCGAGGTCAGGGATGTCGCGGACCTGTCCCATGCTGTACTGGGGGGAGGTGGGTTCTGGGAGGTCCGGGGCCGGGGAGTTCTCGTCCCTGCTGTAGCACTGCCACGGGAACCAGCTGTCACACGCCTCCTGCCTGGACACACAGCCACCCGGTTTTCACACAGCCACCCGGTTTTCACACAGCAACTCCATTTTCACACAGCCACCCACTTTTCACACAACCACCCGCTTTTAATTTGTCTGAGAACACAACCACCCCTTTTTCACTTTTCTGAGAAACATAATCAACTGACTTCCGGTTCCCTGAGACACAGAATCACCCGTTGTTGCCTGAGACACAGAATCAGCCGATGTTGGGACACAGAATCACCCGATGTTGCCTGAGACACAGAATCACCCGATGTTGCCTGGGACACAGAATCACCCGATGTTGGGACACAGAATCACCCGATGTTGCCTGGGACACAGAATCACCCGATTTCAAATGGTCTCCAACATAGATCTGGGCAATACATTCACCCGATTACAAGTTCTCTGGGCAATACATTCACCCGATTACAAGTTCTCTGGGCAATACATTCACCCGATTTCAAGTTCTCTGGCAAATATATTCAACCGATTTTAAGTTGTCTTGGAAATAACATTACCCGATTTTAAGTTATCTTAGAAATAACACTACCCGATTTTAAGTTGACTCATAAATATCATCACCCACCATGAAACGGTGTGACTGATTTCACTGAACCATGTGTGACTGATTTCCCTGAACCATGAAGTGGTGTGACTGATTTCCCTGAACCATGAAGTGGTGTGACTGATTTCCCTGAACCATGAAGTGGTGTGACTGATTTCCCTGAACCATGAAGTGGTGTGACTGATTTCAATAAACCATGAAGTGGTGTGACTGATTTCAATGAACCATAAAGTGGTGTGACTGATTTCAATGAACCATGAAGTGGTGTGACTGATTTCAATGAACCATGAAGTGGTGTGACTGATTTCCCTGAACCATGAAGTGGTGTGACTGATTTCAATAAACCATGAAGTGGTGTGACTGATTTCCCTGAACCATGAAGTGGTGTGACTGATTTCCCTGAACCATGAAGTGGTGTGACTGATTTCAATAAACCATGAAGTGGTGTGACTGATTTCAATGAACCATAAAGTGGTGTGACTGATTTCAATGAACCATGAAGTGGTGTGACTGATTTCCCTGAACCTTGAAGCTGGGCAACAGCCTCTTCACTGACGACCTGACTTACAGTCTAATCCTGACTGGACAACATCCTCTTCACTGACGACCTGACACAGTCTAATCCTGACTGGACAACAGCCTCTTCACTGACGACCTACAGACTCAGTCTAATCCTAACTGGACAACAGCCTCTTCACTGACGACCTACAGACTCAGTCTAATCCTGACTGGACAACAGCCTCTTCACTGACGACCTACAGACTCAGTCTAATCCTGACTGGACAACAGCCTCTTCACTGAGCAGCAGCAGTCAAGGGGTTAAAATCAAACAGTAGGGGTGCAGTGTTGTTGGTCAAACCACCACTGATGGGCGAAAAGCTTCACCTGTAGGACTGTAGTGAAGACATTGGACAGACGGTACTAGTTTTGATCGTGTTATAAATCTCTCTCTCTCTCTCTCTCTCTCTCTCTCTCTCTCTCTCTCTAAACCACACGACAAACCCCCCTCCCCCACCCTCCGCCACCCAACCACCACCATCACCACCCTCTCATCTACAGCCACACACCCACACACCTACCTCCATTTAGATATCACCCCACCATTTTTGTTAACTTCCGTACACCCAGAGTTAGTGAATGGCGTCATTGCTGGCCAGCAGCAGGTATATACCTGTAACGCCGGTGACTGATGTAGCGGATGTCAGCGGAGAGGCCGGGGGGGTAATCCATGCCAGAGTCCAAGAACACGGCGAAATGAGCCCGGCCCATCATGGGGCAGGTGGAGGACGACTGGAGGGACTTCACTGGGTATTGCCCCTGAATCTTCACCTGGTACCCCACGTCTGCCTGGCCCAGCTCCCAGTTCACCTACATACAGTCAGGGAACATAGTGTTTGGTGTAACCAGCTCCCAGTTCACCTACATACAGTCAGGGAACATAGTGTTTGGTGTAACCAGCTCCCAGTTCACCTACATACTGTCAGGGAACATAGTGTTTGGTGTAACCAGCTATCATGTCACCTACATACAGTCAGGGAACATAGTGTTTGGTGTAACCAGCTCCCATGTCACCTACATACAGTCAGGGAACATAGTGTTTGGTGTAACCAGCTCCCAGTTCACCTACATACAGTCAGGGAACATAGTGTTTGGTGTAACCAGCTCCCAGTTCACCTACATACAGTCAGGGAACATAGTGTTTGGTGTAACCAGCTCCCACTTCACCTACATACAGTCAGGGAACATAGTGTTTGGTGTAACCAGCTCCCATGTCACCTACATACAGTCAGGGAACATAGTGTTTGGTGTAACCAGCTCCCAGTTCACCTACATACAGTCAGGGAACATAGTGTTTGGTGTAACCAGCTCCCATGTCACCTACACACAGTCAGGGAACATAGTGTTTGGTGTAACCAGCTCTCATGTCACCTACATACAGTCAGGGAACATAGTGTTTGGTGTAACCAGCTCCCATGTCACCTACATACAGTCAGGGAACATAGTGTTTGGTGTAACCAGCTCCCATGTCACCTACATACAGTCAGGGAACATAGTGTTTGGTGTAACCAGCTATCATGTCACCTACATACAGTCAGGGAACATAGTGTTTGGTGTAACCAGCTTCCATGCCACCTACATACAGTCAGGGAACATAGTGTTTGGTGTAACCAGCTTCCATGCCACCTACATACAGTCAGGGAACATAGTGTTTGGTGTAACCAGCTATCATGTTACCTGGTCAGGGAACATAGTGTTTGGTTTAACCAGCTCCCAGTTCACCTACATAGTCAGGGAACATAGTGTTTGGTGTAACCAGCTCCCACTTCACCTACATACAGTCAGGGAACATAGTGTTTGGTGTAACCAGCTCCCATGTCACCTACATACAGTCAGGGAACATAGTGTTTGGTGTAACCAGCTCTCATGTCACCTACATACAATCAGGGAACATAGTTTTTGGTGTAACCAGCTTCCATGCCACCTACATACAATCAAGGAACACAAGTTTTGGTAAAGCTTGCTGAATGAATTCAGTCATTGACAATCGGGTATATTATATTGAACGCATGCAAGCATACACACACGCGCACTGACCTGTTTGAGTTGCGCCCCCTGGTTGAGGGTGACTGGCTGCATGGTGATGAAGATGGGTCTGTTGTTGGTCTCGTTGATGCTTCTGTAGGGATCGTTGCCAGAGATGTGGTGCAGCTGGCTGGACAGGGCCAGGCTGTAGAGGTAGGGCTTCAGCTCCAGCTTCGTCACCGGTCTGTCGCTCTGCACACCCACACAATGCAGTGCAGTAGAAGAGAACAGAAGAGAATAGATTAGAATGGAATGGAATAGAATTGAGGTAAGAGGAGGTGTAAGGTATCAGAAACAACAACAACAGCAACAACAACGACAACAAACACAAGGACAAATCAAGGGGTATCACTCTTCTGAAGTTGAGTGTCATCAGCATAGGAATGATGACTAACATTGTGGTGGTTGATAATTTCAGCGAGAGGAGCAGTGTACAGTGTGAAGAGCACTGGGCCTAAAACAGATCCCTATGGGACTCCATGTTCCATTTTAACGGGTTCAGATTGTAAATGATCAACAATGACAGACTGGAATCGATCAGTGAGATAAGATTTGAACCAGTTTAGAACAGTGTCGTTGATAACAAATGTAAAATGAAGACGTAAAAGAAGGATGAAATGGTCTATCGTGTTAAATGCGGCTGACAATTCGAGAAGAGTGAGAAGGGAAAATTTTCTTGAGTCGGACGCTAGCAGTAGATTATTCAGGATGTGGAGAAGAGTGGTTTCGGTGCTGTGATCATCGCGACAGGCAGACTGAAATGGGTGGATGAGATTGTTGAAACATAACTGTCAAACCGTCAGCTCTGCGTTAAAGTAAATCATATCAGTTCTAAGGTTATCTCTCTTGCATTTGGTGTCCCTCGGGGATCGGTTCTGGGACCTATTTTATTCACTTTATATACTCAGCCTTTGTCTGACATCATCAAAATGCATTCATTTGATTACCATAAGTATGCTGATGACACTGAGCTACAAAAAGCCGCTCCGCCATCTGACTTCAAAACAGTCATCAATGAGACGGAAGCCTGTGTGGCTGATGTAAAGGTGTGGATGGACAGAAACAAGCTTAAACTTAACGAAGAGAAAACCGAGCTCTTAACTGTAGGAGACCGAGCTCGTCTCAATGAAATAGAAAAGGGCCCAGTCACTCTCGGCACTTCTACAGTTACATTTCAAACATCAGCTAAATACCTAGGTGTACATATTGATCAGACCTTGACCATGGCTGACCACATTTCATCCCTGTGTCGCTCATGCAATTTTCATCTTCGCAGACTAGCCTTAGTCAAACCATACTTAACGGAGAAAAACATGGCTCAGTTGGTTTCCTCTTTTGTCCTGTCCAGACCAGATTACTGCAATTCTACCTTAGCAGGTTTACCATCTTCCTCTCTTATTAGACTACAGAAAGTACAGAACAATGCTGCACGACTTGTCCTAGCAAAAACGAAATTTGATCATGTCACACCTCTTTTTGCATCAGTTACACTGGCTTCCTATAAAGTCCCGCATCTACTATAAACTAGCGACACTTGCCTTCCGACATTTTGATGAATCTCTTCCCCCGTATCTCTCCTCTGTGCTGGAAACGTACGAACCATGTAAAACACTAAGATCCAGTTATAAACTGTTACTTAGAGTCCCAAGAACTAAAAATTTAAAATGTGCATGGAAAAGGTCTTTTAGGGCTCAAGTACCCAAAATTTGGAATTCTTTGCCATCGTCCCTCAGAAATGCTCCTGATCTCCAGACCTGAAAACGCACCTTTTCCGCAAATATTTCTGTACTCAACACGATGGATAGTCCAAAGTCTGGCTCGCCACATGGAGTTTTGGACATAAATGGAAGATTAGAAACTGGTCGATAGTTTTTCAAAATGTTTGCGTCAAGGTTGGATTTCTTCAGAAGAGGCCGGAAGATTGCAGTTTTTAAAGTGGATGGAAACGTTCCAGTGAGAAGGGATGAGTTGACAATATTGGTGATTGTGGGGAGAAGCTGTGAGACACACTGGGAAAAGACCGAGGCTGGTATAGGATCGAGTACACAGGATTTTATTGTCAGTTCTTTCAGGATTTCATGGACTTCTGTTTCAATCAATGGATTAAAGGAATGGAGAGGAGTGTCGCTGAATTGAGGATCAGGATGAGCAGGTTGGAAAGACATTTGGTCTAAGATGGTGCGACTATTTTGGATTTTGTCGAAAAAGAAAGAGGAGAAGACACTGGGGAGTTCAGATAAAGTGTAGGCAGAAGGAAGAGGAGTCCTTTTTGCAGTACCAGGAAGATTTGACATGATAGAATAAAGAGATTTGGTGGATGTGGCATCGAGAACTTGAGAAGAAAAGAAGTTTGTCTTTGCTGATGAGATCATATGTTTGACTTTATTTGTTTTCGGAATATTTGATTGTGGACTTTCAATTTTGTTGATCACCATCGTCTTTCTAATTGGCGGCGTTTGCATTTTGCAAATCGAATGTCTTGTGTGTACCATGGAGCGGAAGGTCTGTCAGGGAGCATGCGGGTAGTGGGGGGTGCATGTTCATCCAGCAGTTGAGAGAGGACAGTGTTGTAATGTGTAGAGACGTCGGTACGAGAAGAAAAAGTGTTAATGTTGATGGATTTCAGGTTGCGACGAGTAACGGATTTTTTGGTTCTGGTAGATTTTGAAATATTAAGCGAGAATATGACAGCAGAATGGTCGGAAGAAAGTTTGTCAGTTACAGTCACGGACACAATCATGGCACCTTCCTTCCTTCCTTCCTTCCGTTGAGTGATCACAGTCAAGACCTGACTATTCTATCACTGAATAAAAGGGGGTCTGCGGAAGATACATTTAGGTCTACATAGGTTTCTTTAAAAAAAAAAAGAAAAAAAAAAGGTATATTCTGGTATTTATATCCTGGAGACCATCGACACAAAGGTGTCGACTGAACTGGTCTCCACAGCTCTCTGGGGCAAGGCGTTCCACTCCCGGATGGTACGTGGGAGGAAACCAGCCTGCCTGTATCCAGTTTTGCAGAAGAGTTGCTTCCAGCTACTCAGTGTGGGTGCGTCGCTGTCGTGGTGGTGGTGGTACCAGTTTTTCTTCCAGTGAATCCATGCTTACATAATTATGTTTGATTTCATAGCATGGTCAGTCTGGCTGTTTGGCGGCGTTGTTGCAGGGAGGGCCATCCAAGGTCTTGTAGCATTGCTGATACACTCGAGGTGTTCCGGTAGCGTCTCAGCACAAATCTGGCTGCTCGTCTCTGGACCGCCTCGAGGAGATCAATGTCCTGTTGTTGGTAGGGATCCCAGACTGATGATGAATACTCCAGGATGAGGCGGAGAAACGCCTTGTACGCTAGTTCCCTGATGGTCTGGGAACTAATTTTCAGGTTCCTCCTCAAAAAGCCTAAGGTCTTGTTTGCTTTGGAGCAGATGTTCTGAATGTGCTTTCTCCAGCTCAGGTCTTTCTTTATCGTGACTCCTAGATATTGAATGGAGTCTACCCTCTGTAGTGTTTGTCTGTGGAGCGTATATTG
Source organism: Babylonia areolata (assembly GCF_041734735.1). Lineage (NCBI taxonomy): Eukaryota > Metazoa > Mollusca > Gastropoda > Neogastropoda > Buccinidae > Babylonia > Babylonia areolata. The sequence goes on from NC_134893.1 coordinate 213,833, forward strand.
ATGCTCTTTTGGGTTCCTGCTTTTTGTCACGATCAAGGTGTTGCATTTGCCACGATGGAAAACCATGTCCCAGCTCTTCTCCCACTCAGCGAGTTTGCTGAGGTCTTGTTGTAGCTGGGCTTGGTCCTGGGGTGCTGCTATTACTTTGTAAATTGCAGTGTCGTCTGCAAACAGCCTTGCTTTCGATGATAAGTTCTCAGGCAGGTCGTTAATATACACTAGGAAGAGGCACGGTTCCAGCACTGATCCTTGGGGTACTCCGGAACGCACATCTGTGTAACTGGAGCTGGCTCCATTCACTACCACTGCTTGCCTCCGGTTTCTGAGGAAATCCGAGATCCACTCTTTGGTGTGTCCGCGAACTCCGTAGTGATGGAGTTTATGCAGGAGTAGGCTGTGGCTGACTTTGTCAAACGCCTTAGCAAAGTCCATGATAAGGACGTTTGTCCTCAGAGTCACGTGCGATAAGCCAGTCCAATATATGGCCAGATCTGTGTGTTGGTTCTGTGACGAGCTGAGATAGAGAATGATTGGACAGAGATTGACATAGGCGTCTGACATCAGTGGAGGTTTGGTTGTCGAAATGAAAATTGAAATCTCCGAGGATGCTAAGTTTGCCAGAACGAAAGTTGTAGTAATCAAGTAGTGTTCGGAACTCATCGTGAAACAGAGAAGGCGCTAGGTTATTTTTACGACTAGGAGGAAGACGATAGAGACAACAGAAGATGATTGAGTGACCGGGAACATTGAGAGTGACTTCGAGCATTTCAAAAGTATCATGTAGAAAGGCATGGTTATGGGAGAAGAAAGGGAGGACTCCAAGATGTCTCTATAGACGGTGGCGATGCCACCTCCACGAGACAGTCGAGGAAGTAACTTCGTTTTGTATCCAGGGGGCGTCAGGTGTTTCAGTTCGGGTTCGTGACCTTGTGACTTTAACCAGGTTTCGGTAAGATATCAAAGTTATTTTTAAAAAATATAATCAGAAATTATAGTCAGTCTTTTGATCAGGGCAGACAGATTGAGCATTGAACAGACAGGCATGAAAGGGATCAGAGGTAAGGAGAGAGGAATCTAATGGTGAAGCAGGTGAGTCAGGCAGACAGACAGTGGAGGAAGACGATGGTGACTGAGCAGTGGAGGACAATGGGAAGGAAGAAAAAGGTCCGGGAGTTGAGACAGGTGTGACAGGAGTAGGAAGCGGAGCAGAGGCTATCACGGGGGATACATTACAGTTTGGAATATTGTCATCAGAGGGGACAATATCACGGGAAGTAAAAATGTTAGCAGGAACACGTGTGTTGAGGTTGGAAGCAACACAAACAGCGCCGCATAAAGTGGATGTGTCAGCACACACAGGTAACAAAGTACTGTCAGTAGTGCTGACGTTACATCCAGCGGGAACAACGTCAGAGGATATGCCAGACAGGTCAGCAGATGTGACGTTGTCAGTGATAGTGACAGCAATAGCAGGGCTGACATCGGAGACAGGAGGACGGTCAGCAGTGCAGGGGACAACAACAATAACAACAACGCCAACAACGATAGCAACAACAACAACAACGACAACGACAACAACAACAGCAACAACGATGACAACAACAGCAACAACGACAACAACAGCAACGACAACAACAACAACGACAACAACAGCAACGACAACAACAACAACGACAACAACAGCAACGACAACAAGGACAGCAACAACGACAACAACAACAACGACAAAAACAACGACAACAGCAACGACAACAACGACAGCAACAACAGTGATCAGTCTGATTATCAGCAGTCATCCTCCCCTCCCATTATCAGCAGTCATCCTCCCCTCCCATTATCAGCAGTCATCCTCCCCTCCCATTATCAGCAGTCATCCTCCCCTCCCATTATCCCCACATTATCAGCAGTCATCCTCCCCTCCCATTATCAGCAGTCATCCTCCCCTCCCATTATCAGCAGTCATCCTCCCCTCCCATTATCCCCACATTATCAGCAGTCATCCTCCCCTCCTCCACCACATTATCAGCAGTCATCCTCCCCAGCACCACATTATCAGCAGTCATCCTCCCCTCCTCCACCACATTATCAGCAGTCATCCTCCCCAGCACCACATTATCAGCAGTCATCCTCCCCTCCACCACATTATCAGGAGTCATCCTCCCCTCCACCACATTATCAGCAGTCATCCTCCCCTCCTCCACCACATTATCAGCAGTCATCCTCCCCTCCTCCACCACATTATCAGGAGTCATCCTCCCCTCCACCACATTATCAGCAGTCATCCTCCCCTCCTCCACCACATCATCAGCAGTCATCCTCCCCTCCTCCACCACATTATCAGCAGTAATCCTCCCCTCCCCAACACCACATTATCAGCAGTCATCCTCCCCAGCACCACATTATCAGCAGTCATCCTCCCCTCCCCAGCACCACATTATCAGCAGTCATCCTCCCCTCCCCAGCACCACATTATCAGCAGTCATCCTCCCCTCCCCAGCACCACATTATCAGCAGTCATCCTCCCCTCCCCAGAACCACATTATCAGCAGTCATCGTCCCCAGCACCACATTATCAGCAGTCATCCTCCCCTCCCCAACACCACATTATCAGCAGTCATCCTCCCCTCCTCAGCACATTATCAGCAGTCATCCTCCCCAACACCACATTATCAGCAGTCGTCCTCCCCTCCCCAACACCACATTATCAGCAGTCATCCTCCCCTCCCCAGCACCACATTATCAGCAGTCACCCTCCCCAGCACCACATTATCAGCAGTCATCCTCCCCTCCCCAACACCACATTATCAGCAGTCATCCTCCCCTCCTCAGCACATTATCAGCAGTCATCCTCCCCTCCCCAACACCACATTATCAGCAGTCGTCCTCCCCTCCCCAACACCACATTATCAGCAGTCATCCTTCCCTCCCCAGCACCACATTATCAGCAGTCATCCTCCCCAGCACCACATTATCAGCAGTCATCCTCCCCTCCCCAACACCACATTATCAGCAGCCATCCTCCCCTCCTCAGCACATTATCAGCAGTCATCCTCCCCAACACCACATTATCAGCAGTCGTCCTCCCCTCCCCAACACCACATTATCAGCAGTCGTCCTCCCCTCCCCAACACCACATTATCAGCAGTCATCCTCCCCTCCCCAGCACCACATTATCAGCAGTCATCCTCCCCTCCCCAACACCACATTATCAGCAGTCATCCTCCCCTCCCCAGCACCACATTATCAGCAGTCATCCTCCCCAGCACCACATTATCAGCAGTCATCCTCCCCTCCCCAGCACCACATTATCAGCAGTCATCCTCCCCAGCACCACATCATCAGCAGTCATCCTCCCCAGCACCACATCATCAGCAGTCATCCTCCCCTCCTCAGCACATTATCAGCAGTCATCCTCCCCTCCGCAGCACCACATTATCAGCAGTCATCCTCCCCTCCCCAGCACCACATCATCAGCAGTCATCCTCCCCTCCTCAGCACATTATCAGCAGTCATCCTCCCCTCCCCAACACCACATTATCAGCAGTCATCCTCCCCTCCCCAGCACCACATCATCAGCAGTCATCCTCCCCTCCCCAGCACCACATCATCAGCAGTCATCCTCCCCTCCTCAGCACATTATCAGCAGTCATCCTCCCCTCCCCAGCACCACATTATCAGCAGTCATCCTTCCCAGCACCACATTATCAGCAGTCATCCTCCCCTCCTCAGCACATTATCAGCAGTCATCCTCCCCTCCCCAACACCACATTATCAGCAGTCATCCTCCCCTCCCCAGCACCACATTATCAGCAGTCATCCTCCCCTCCCTAGCACCACATTATCAGCAGTCATCCTCCCCTCCCCAGCACCACATTATCAGCAGTCATCCTCCCCTCCCCAGCACCACATTATCAGCAGTCATCCTCCCCAGCACCACATTATCAGCAGTCATCCTCCCATCCTCCGCCACATTATCAGCAGTCATCCTCCCCAGCACCACATTATCAGCAGTCATCCTCCCCTCCCCAGCACCACATTATCAGCAGTCATCCTCCCCTCCCCAGCACCACATTATCAGCAGTCATCCTCCCCTCCTCAGCACCACCACACAGCCCCACTCACGCTGACAGAGGGAGCGATCCTGGCCGTCACGCGGTTCTTCAGAAGGTCCATGGCCACTGTGGCCTCTCCAGAGGGCTGCGCGGTCAGCAGGGATTCGAACAAGCTACCCGTCTGGATCAGGTACCCGTCCACTGACATCTTGCCTGTCGCCGCGGCCACCAGCCTGCAGATAGAGAACATGTCGCAGTGACAGAGGTTCAGGGTTCGATCCTCAGTTATGTCTGGGTAAGCAGCATCGGTATGAAGTCGTGCTGCTTGTTGTTTTTATCTTGAAGCAGGAGAGGAGGGTGGCAGAATGGTCAAGACGCTGGTCTGCTAACAAAGTGTCCGTGAGGGTATGGCTTCCATTCCCGCTCTCGCCCTTTCTCCAAACTTTTACTGGGAGATCAAACTGAACGTCTAGTCATTCGGATGACACGAGGTCCCGTGTGCAGCACGCACTTGGTGCACTGAAAACGAACCCATGGCAACAAAGGTGTAGTCCTGTGACAAAATTCTGTAGAATAAATCCACGCTGATAGGCACACAACTATATCTGACAAAATTCTGTAGAATAAATCCACGCTGACAGGAACACAACTATATCTGCATGTACTCACGGTCTGACCAGCGCGTTGGGTTCTGCTGCTGTCAGGCACCTGCTTAGCAAATGGGGCGTAGCGCATATGGATTTGTCCAAATGCAGTGACGCCTCCTTCAGAAACAAACTAAATAGAAAAAGAAAATGTTGCGCTTGTTTTGATTGGTCGTGGTTCCTTTTTATCAACACACACACACACACACACACACACACACGCACACACACACACACCTCGCCGTGAAAGAGATAGGTCAGTAGACTGAGAGTCCTGACTGGAAGCAAGAACTGCAAGGTTTGATTTACGTGAAGAATTCCAGAGGCAATAATCCGACACGCACGCGCGCAAAGGTGCACACACACACACACACACACACACACACACATACACACACCACCTCGCCGCCTCCCTCCTAACACATCCACATGCAGCCGTGCCCACCTTGGTTGCAGGGCGATGTGAGCCTCCAGCTTGACAGGGGGCAGGCCGTTCCTGACGCTCCTGTACACACTGCTGTGCACCTGGGCTGATGCCGAGCCGTTGACCTTGATGCTGAAAGTGACCCCCATCTGCAGGCTGACCGGGAAGCCGCTCTCTGTGGGCATCTGCATGTGGAACTCGTGACAGATGCCGGCACTTTCCAGACTGAGGGGCAGGCCGGCCTTGACCCGGCTCTCCTTGATGTCCGCCACGATGAAAGCTGCCAAGGGCGTTAGGTTAAAGGTTAAAGGTCCTGCAGCCTTTCAAGGCCGTGGGTCAGGGCAAGGCGAGGTGGAGCAGTATCTCTTTCCAGATGGTGTGGACATGAACGTCATCACATGTGCGTGTTCACACTCACACACGCACTCACAGCACACGTACACTTTCCTTTTCTCGTATGAAATCACTTTTGTGAAAAGACGAAAAATAAATTACCAACACACACACACACACACACACACACACACACACACACACACGCGCGCGCGCGCGCGCGAACATTGATAAAATGACAATACAACGGTGATGCTGATTACGTTGACGATGACAATGACCGCCACGACAACTCTGACGATAAGGACGATAACTAATGATGATATAATGATGACTGATGATGATATAACAATGATGACTGGTGATGACATAATCCTGACGACTGATGATATGACCATAATGACTGATGATAAAATCATCATAATGACAAGGACTACTCACGCTGCTGCCTGTCCAGGTTCTGCAGGATGTGGGTCAGTGTGTAGATCCTCACCACCCTGTTCATGATCTGCAGGTCAGCAAACGCCTTCACGCTGGGGATGTCACGGGCCTGCACTTTGAGCTGGGGACCAGAATCATCACCTGGTCTTTCATCTGTCTGTCTGTCCGCCTTTCTGTCTGTCTGTCTGTCTGTCCGCCTTTCTGTCTGTCTGTCCGCCTTTCTGTCTGTCTGTCTGTCCGCCTTTCCGTCTGTCTGTCTGTCTGTCTGTCCGCCTTTCTGTCTGTCTGTCCGCCTTTCTGTCTGTCTGTCTGTCCGCCTTTCTGTCTGTCTGTCCACCTTTCTGTCTGTCTGTCTGTCTATATGCCCACCTATCTGTCCGCCTTTCTGTCTGTCTGTCGGTCTGACTGTCTGTCTGTCTGTCTGTCTGTCAATCTGCCTGTCTGTCTGTCTATCTGCCCACCTGTCTGTCCGCCTTTCTGTCTGTCTGTCGGTCTGTCTGTCTATATGCCCACCTGTCTGTCCATCTGTCTGTCTCTCTGTCTGTCGGTCGGTCTGCCTGTCTGTCTGTCTATATGCCCACCTGTCTGTCCGTCTGCCTGTCTGTCCGCCTTTCAGTCTGTCTGTCTGTCCGCCTGTCTGTTTCTCTGTCACTTTTTCTCTTCTTTCCTTACAGCTCTATGTATCTATCCGTCCGCACGTAAGTCCATTTAGTAGTCAGTCAGTCTGTCCGTCTGTCTGACTCGCTTCTCTTCCTGCCTCTCTCTGTCTCTGTCTCTCCGTCACTGTCTGTCTGTCTGCCTGTCTGTCTGTCTGTCTCTCTATGTCTCACACACACACACACACACACACACACACACACACACACACACACACACACACACACACACCCAAACAAACAAACAACAGCACTATCTCGCTCTCACCTGTTCGAAGATTCTCTGGATCTTCTGGTCCTGCTCGGATACGTCTCTCTTGGGCCTTTGGAGGAGGTCCATCAGGGAGTTGCCCTTGGTCAGGAAGCCTCTGGGGCCCATCATGCTCCTCAGGATTTTCTGCAGACCTTCTGTCACCACCGTAACCTGTGACACGGCACACTTTCACTTTCACTTTCACTTTCAAAGAGGCATCAGCGAGTGCGGACAGACCGAGACATCCTGTCTGCCGTAAACCTATCTGCCGCAAAATGAGACAGCAGATGCCTGACCATGGCATAAACCAGATGGCGCTCATCTGACGTTGTGACAGACAATGGTCAGGCCTAGCTGTCCTAGGTTTGTGTGACAGACAGTGGTCAGGCCTAGCTGTCCTAGGTTTGTGTGACAGACAGTGGTCAGGCCTAGCTGTCCTAGGTTTGTGTGACAGACAATGGTCAGGCCTAGCTGTCCTAGGTTTGTGTGACAGACAGTGGTCAGGCCTAGCTGTCCTAGGTTTGTGTGACAGACAATGGTCAGGCCTAGCTGTCCTAGGTTTGTGTGACAGACAGTGGTCAGGCCTAGCTGTCCTAGGTTTGTGTGACAGACAGTGGTCAGGCCTAGCTGTCCTAGGTTTGTGTGACAGACAGTGGTCAGGCCTAGCTGTCCTAGGTTTGTGTGACAGACAGTGGTCAGGCCTAGCTGTCCTAGGTTTGTGTGACAGACAGTGGTCAGGCCTAGCTGTCCTAGGTTTGTGTGACAGACAATGGTCAGGCCTAGCTGTCCTAGGTTTGTGTGACAGACAGTGGTCAGGCCTAGCTGTCCTAGGTTTGTGTGACAGACAGTGGTCAGGCCTAGCTGTCCTAGGTTTGTGTGACAGACAGTGGTCAGGCCTAGCTGTCCTAGGTTTGTGTGACAGACAGTGGTCAGGCCTAGCTGTCCTAGGTTTGTGTGACAGATGGTCTTGAACAGACTTGGCTATGCCAGTCTGATTGTAAGAGTATGACTGCGTTCGTAAGAGGAACAGGGTAATTTTGTCAAATCTGATTACAAAAGGAGACAAAAGCGATCTGTGCTGACTGAAAGTCCCCTGCTATCACTACCTATGAATCTTATTTTCCAGTCCTGTAACGCTTCTATAAACACCCGGTCCTGTAACCCCTCTATAAACACCCAGTCCTGTAACCCTCTATAAACATCCAGTCCTGTAACGCTTCTATAAACACCCAGTCCTGTAACCCTCTATAAACACCCAGTCCTGTAACATCCAGTCCTGTAACCACTCTATAAACACCCGGTCCTGTAACCCCTCTATAAACACCCAGTCCTGTAACCCCTCTATAAACGTCCCTCTATAAACACCCAGTCCTGTAACCTCTCTATAAACACCCAGTCCTGTAACCCCTCTATAAACATCCAGTCCTGTAACCCCTCTATAAACATCCCTCTATAAACACCCAGTCCTGTAACCTCTCTATAAACACCCAGTCCTGTAACCTTTATAAACATCCAGTCCTGTAACCACTCTATAAACATCCCTCTATAAACACCCAGTCCTGTAACCTCTCTATAAACACCCAGTCCTGTAACCTTTATAAACATCCAGTCCTGTAACCACTCTATAAACACCCAGTCATGTAACCCCTCTATAAACACCCAGTCCTGTAACCCCTCTATAAACACCCAGTCCTGTAACCTCTCTATAAACACCCAGTCCTGTAACCTCTCTATAAACATCCCTCTATAAACACCCAGTCCTGTAACCCCTCTATAAACATCCCTCTATAAACACCCAGTCCTGTAACCTCTCTATAAATACCCAGTCCTGTAATCCGTCTATAAACATCCCACTATAAACACCCAGTCCTGTAACCCCTCTCTAAACATCCAGTCCTGTAATCTATATAAACACCCAGTCCTAAAACCCCTCTAAAAACACCCAGTCCTGTAATCTATATAAACACCCAGTCCTGTAACCCCTCTATAACGATGGCGTCTCCCGTCGGTCCGACGGATGAGTAGGCAGGCAGACTTATCTGTCGGTGTGTTTCCTCATATGGAAGAAGAGGCCGATTCTGGATGCGTAGCACTTCCCACAGGTGTTGCAAGGAAAAACGTCTCCAGGAGTTGAGCCCTGCTTCCTTCGCTCACGCTTCTCCTTAATGGCCAGAGTTCTCTTGTTTTCAAACGATTTTATGCCACTAGAGCACAGCATCCTCCAGCGACAGGGGTCAAGGGCATCAGTTTCCCAGGAAGCGATGTCTATGTCACAGGCTTTGAGGTTTGTCTTCAAGGTGTCCTTGAAGCGCTTGCAGGGTCTTCCAAGTTCACGGTGGCCTTCCTTCAGCTGGCCATACAAAAGCATCTTTGGGATCCTGCTGTATGTCATGCGGACAACGTGTCCTGACCAGCGTAGCTGACACTGGATCAGCAGGCTTTCGATGCTGGGCAGGCCGCTCCTCTAGGACGTGCAGGTTGGAGACCCTGTCCTTCCACTTTATGCCGAGGATCTTTCGTAGGCATCTCTGGTGAAACTGCTCAAGTTGTTGAATTTGACGGCGATACGTCGTCTATGTTTCACAGCAGTACAACAAGGTGGTCAGCACAACAGCTCTGTAGGTTTTGATTTTGGTGCTGAGCCTGAGGCCTTTGTTATTCCACAGCCTGTTGTTGAGTCTGCCAAAGGCGGAGTGGCCTTGGCGATGCGCAGCGTCACTTCTGCATCAAGGGCTCCGTTGCTGCAATAGGGTGCCGCCCAGGTAGCAAAACTTGTCGACTGACTTGATCTCTGTGTCATCGATCTTGATTGCAGGTGGGAGGGGGGCGAGGCTCTGACGTTCTGTGAGCTAGCTGGTTGGTACATGGACTCGGTCTTGCTGAGGCTGATGGTGAGTCCAAAGCGCCTGCGGGATGTTGAGAACCTGTCCATAATGAACTGCATGTGTGTGTGCAGCAAGCGCGCAGTCATCACGAAGAGGCACTATCTCAGCAGTGCCTCAAACGCCCTGGACCTGGCATGCAGTCGCCGCAAGTTGAAAAGTTTGCCATCTGAGTGAAACTGAATGTAGATGCCCCGGTCACAGTCTTGGAAGGCGTCAATCAGCATGGCAGAGAAGAGAATGGAGAACAGTGTGGGTGCCAGGACGCAGCCCTGCTTCACTCCATTTACCACAGGGAACCGATCCGACATGTCCGTATTTTCCTGTACTCTCGCCTGCATGCCATCGTGGAATGACGCAATCAGCTGGATTAGGCTCTCTGGGCAGCCGAACTTTAGGAGGATCTTCCACAGACCACGGCGATTCACCGTGTCGAAGGCCTTAGTCAGATCTACAAAGACCATGTAGAGCTCCTTGTTCTGCTCACGACACTTCTCTTGCATCTGGCGGATGGCAAACACCATGTCACATGTTCCCCTGCCTGAGCGGAAGCCGCACTGTGCTTCAGGGATGACTGTGTTGGAGACATGGTCAACCAGTTTGTTCAGTATGATGCGGGTGAAGATCTTGCCGGCGATGCAGAGGAGAGAGATTTCACGGTGGTTGTCGCATGATGTTTTGTCTCCCTTCCGTGTGTAAATGTGGACAATTGAAGCATCTTTGAAATCCTGGGTGACCTCCCCTCTCTCCTAGATAGACTGAAACAGGGCGGTCAGCTTGTCTGTCAGCACCTCGCCTCCATACTTGTAGATGTCAGCCTGGATTCCATCTGCTCCTGGTGCTTTTCCTGACGTTGTCAGCTTCAGGGCCTTCCAAGTCTTGGCCTTGGTGGGAGGGGCAGCTAGCGAGTCACTGACTGGAAGCTGTGGGAGGGCTGCAATTACCTCGTCAGATACGGACAAGTCCCTATTGAGGAGGGTGTTGATGTGCTCTGCCAAGCGGGCAAGGATGTCTTTCATGTCTGCCAGGAGGGTGGTCTGGTCCAAGGCTCGGACAGGGGTTGATCCTGTGACTCTCGGCCCATACACAGTTCGGAGACCATCAGGGAAGGTCTTCATGTCGTGAGCATCAGCAGCGGACTGAAGCTCTTCGGACTTTCTCTCCCACCAGGTGTTCTTCATCTCACGCAGCATCTTCTGTACGAGTTGCTTGGTTTGCAAGATCTGGTTCTCCTTCCTCTGGCAGTCTTTATCGGAAATGTGATCCTGATGCCGTATATGCAGTGTGTTCAGGAGCTTGGAGATTCCAGTCGTTCTCGTCAAACCAGTCTTTGTCGCTCCTCTGTACAAAGCCGAGTGTGTCAGTTGCTGCTGTGTACACAGCATCTCTAAAGGTGCTCCATACCTCTTCTACATCAGTCGATGCAGGAATTTGTTGGAGAGCTGCATGGATTTGCTGCTGCAGCACGTCCTTGGTGATAGGGAGGCGGTGGATGTTCAGCTTCCTAGGGGGTTTCTGCCTGGCTGGTTGGAGCTTGCATGCAAGTCTGATGTTCATCTTGCTGCGTACCAGGCGATGGTCCGACCAACAGGCTGCTCCTCTCATGCAATTGAAACATCACCTCTGTCCCTCTGCCGGACAATCACATAGTCCAGCATGTGCCATTGCTTGGAGCGGGGGTGCATCCATGTGTTCTTGTACTTGTCCGCTTGTTGAAAGAGGGTGTTGGTGATGGTCAGTCCATGCTGCGCGCAGAGCGAGAGCAAAAGCAGTCCGTTGGAGTTGTACTTGCCAGTGCCGTGCTGTCCTCGGACTTTTGGCCACGAGGAGAAGTCCACGCCGACGCGGGCATTGAAATCCCCAAGGATGATCAGCCTGTCCTTTCTGTCTACCGCTGAAATGGTGCAGCTGAGCTCCTCGTAGGAAGCTTCTTTGATGTCATCAGGGTTGGTCATCGTCAGGGCATAGCAGCTGATGACTGTGGAGAAGCGATCCTTGGACAGATTCAGACGCAGGGTCATCAGCCTATCGTTTATCCCACGTGGAAGGCTGTCAAGCTGTCGTGCAAGTTTGGTTCGTACGGCACGCCTGAGGTTCTTGGTGTGCCATCTGGCTACCCAATGCAGTAGAAGGTGTAGCCCCCTCCAACTTCCTCCAGCTGGGTTTTACCGGCAAACCTTCGCTCAGGGCTGCTATGTCCACCTGGTAGCGATCAAGCATTCTAGCAACGAGTGCTGTGCGTCTTTCTGGTCTGTCATCTCTGTTTAAAAGGCCTCATTCCAGGCACCCAGAGTCAGGGCATGAATCCTGGTTCTTTTCTTCTGTTGTTTTCGACCGCTAGTGTTGGATGTCCAAGTTGGTGCGGTTTCCTAATAGGTACTAGGCGAGGCAGGCTTTGTTTGGGGATCCTTTTGTCTCCCCTTCCCCATGTGGGGAGAGCAGTGCTGTCCCTAAAAAGGGCTGCTTTGACACTGTGGGAGGATACGGCCGCCGCATCTGCCCCAGTCTACGGCGGACGACCATCACCCCACAGCCGCCTGCGTTCAGAGTCGTGACTAGGAACTGCCTGCAGCATCCTCTGCCTGTCCCCATTACCACTTCTCCATCGCCGCAGGGCTTGTGAAAGCTTGGTGTTGAAGGGCTAGCTCGTCGTTCCGACATTAGCCTGGTTGCCTGACCAGCACAGGTGACTTTTTATTTAGTGAAGAGGAGTTGTGCAGTCCCTTCCCCACTCTCTCGCCTACCGACGCTCACAGTCCCACAGGTGCAGATACTGCCACGTGTAGGACGGCCTCGGCAGATGCAGGTTTTTTCTTCGGTGCTCCGTCTCCTAGGAGGACTTCCAGCCAAGGATAAGAGCTCCCCCTGCCCTTTGGTCATCCTCTTCCTTCACAGCCGTTGGGAAAGGTTTCCTCCTCCGCCTGGTCCGTCGTTGGGAGACATTGTACCAGTAGCAAGGGCTATGCCCCTGACCTCACACACAACCCCTCTATTAACACCCAGTCCTGTAACCCCTCTGTAAACACCCAGTCCTGTAACCCCTCTGTAAACATCCAGTCCTGTAACCCCTCTGTAAACACCCAGTCCTGTAACCCCTCTGTAAACACCCAGTCCTGTAACCCCTCTGTAAACACCCAGTCCTGTAACCCCTCTATAAACATCCAGTCCTGTAACCCCTCTGTAAACATCCAGTCCTGTAACCTTCTATAAACACCCAGTCCTGTAACCCCTCTATAAACACCCAGTCCTGTAACCCCTCTATTAACACCCAGTCCTGTAACCCCTCTGTAAACATCCAGTCCTGTAACAGCTCTATTAACACCCAGTCCTGTAACCCCTCTGTAAACATCCAGTCCTGTAACAGCTCTATTAACACCCAGTCCTGTAACCCCTCTGTAAACACCCAGTCCTGTAACCCCTCTATTAACACCCAGTCCTGTAACCCCTCTGTAAACACCCAGTCCTGTAACCCCTCTATTAACACCCAGTCCTGTAACCCCTCTGTAAACACCCAGTCCTGTAACCCCTCTATTAACCCCCAGTCCTGTAACCCCTCTATCAACACCCAGTCCTGTAACCCCTCTATTAACACCCAGTCCTGTAACCCCTCTGTAAACATCCAGTCCTGTAACCCCTCTGTAAACACCCAGTCCTGTAACCCCTCTGTAAACACCCAGTCCTGTAACCCCTCTGTAAACATCCAGTCCTGTAACCCCTCTGTAAACATCCAGTCCTGTAACCCCTCTCTAAACACCCAGTCCTGTAACCCCTCTATTAACACCCAGTCCTGTAACCCCTCTGTAAACATCCAGTCCTGTAACAGCTCTATTAACACCCAGTCCTGTAACCCCTCTGTAAACATCCAGTCCTGTAACCCCTCTATTAACCCCCAGTCCTGTAACCCCTCTGTAAACACCCAGTCCTGTAACCCCTCTATTAACCCCCAGTCCTGTAACCCCTCTGTAAACACCCAGTCCTGTAACCCCTCTGTAAACATCCAGTCCTGTAACAGCTCTATTAACACCCAGTCCTGTAACCCCTCTGTAAACATCCAGTCCTGTAACAGCTCTATTAACACCCAGTCCTGTAACCCCTCTCTAAACACCCAGTCCTGTAACCCCTCTATTAACACCCAGTCCTGTAACCCCTCTGTAAACACCCAGTCCTGTAACCCCTCTATTAACACCCAGTCCTGTAACCCCTCTGTAAACACCCAGTCCTGTAACCCCTCTATTAACACCCAGTCCTGTAACCCCTCTATTAACACCCAGTCCTGTAACCCCTCTGTAAACACCCAGTCCTGTAACCCCTCTCTAAACACCCAGTCCTGTAACCCCTCTCTAAACATCCAGTCCTGTAACGCCTCTATTAACACCCAGTCCTGTAACCCCTCTGTAAACATCCAGTCCTGTAACAGCTCTATTAACACCCAGTCCTGTAACCCCTCTGTAAACACCCAGTCCTGTAACCCCTCTGTAAACATCCAGTCCTGTAACCCCTCTATTAACACCCTTGTCGGACCGCGCCCTGTCCTCTCTCCTCGATAATTACTTTCTTTTCCTTTCATTTTCATCCTTTTCTTTTTGCTGCTGCATCACCTGCGCCGTTTCAGTGGCATCACTCCTACGCCGCTCATTCCGAGTCCCACCAAACATGGTCACACCCGGGTTCGTCTTTCCTAATCCCAGCGTCAGCAGTCTGCAGGAAATCATCGATGTTAGGTCGGCTTGAGGCCACACACCAGAGGATACCCGGCACCGCTGCTGAGTCACTTCGGTGGTGTTCAGTTGTGTCTGTTCTGATTCAACGTACATAGGACACCACCAACTAAGCCCCCTGCTAACGACAATAGTGGCTCAGTCGCGGATCCAGACTGCGTGAACGTCCCTTCCAAAGTAGACCACCACCACGTCCCTCCAACAACGGCCCCCCATGAATCTGCTGACACTGAAGACAGGACTCTCCCCAAGCACGGAATGGGAGGGGTATCAGAACTGAGGTCAACATGACAGCAGGGCATGGAAGGCCACAGAATTTGGGACTTTTAAGTTTATATTGTTTATGAAGGAGGATAACGATGATGCTGCTGCTGCTGTGAAAAGGCTGTATTCTGGCGGTGTTGGTCAGGAAATTAGAGCAACATACCCAAAGACGCATCTGTGAAGTGGATGATCTGGACCGTGTAGTCCCAGTCTTCCCATTTAAGCCCATTGCACACTTTAACTCTGGGTAGGAGCCGGCCGCGGGCCGAAAAACCCACCTCCGCTGGGAAAAACCCACCTCCGCTGGGAAAAACCCGCCCGCGTCCTTCCTACCGTCAATCCGCGACGTTAACCACTTGGCCACTTTTTGTTGTTGCTGCTGCTGCTGCAAGACAGACTGCGAGACTGGGAGACTGGCCACTTCGCGAGGGGGCGACACGCAGGTGTTTGTGCTCTGTGCTTCTTTTGTTCGTATCCTTTTTGTTGACTTCTCTTCTGCTTTTAACACAATACAACCTCATCTCCTTGCCCTCAAACTGCTTGGCTTGGATGTTGATCCGAAGCTTATTCTTCGGATAGTAAGTTTTCTTCTCAATAGAACTCAGTCCGTCCGCTTTCATTCTGCCCACTCTTCTCTAAACTCTACTTCTATTGGTGCACCCCAAGGTACAGTGCTGTCCCCTGTTCTATTTACACTGTACACAAATGACTGCAGAGGCACAGAGGAAACTCCTGTCATAAAATATTCTGATGATTCAGCAATTGAAGATCTGTCCAACTCCGATGCTATCTATTTCAGTGAAATTAAAAAGTTCTGTTCTTGGTGTGAGGAAAACTATCTGGATCTCAACGTATTAAAAACAAAAGAAATGTTAATAGATTTTCGGAAAGACCCCTTGCCTGTAGCTAACCTTGTTATTGATGGTCAAACAGTGGAGAGGGTCAATGAATATAGATATTTAGGGACCATCTTAGACAATAAGCTGACTTTTGACAGAAATGCTGATTCCATTCATAAGAAATGCCAATCTAGAATTTTTTGTTTACAGAAGCTTAGAAATGTTGGTATAAATTCAACTATTCTTCAAAGTTATTATCGATGTTGTATCGAGTCCGTGCTCACAGTTTCATTTATGTGCTGGTATGGAAGTTTGGGAGTGAGGAGTAAGCGTGTTTTGAACGATGCCATGAGTGTATGCAGTAAAATTGTGGGAGTGAAACAAGCTAGTATGCAAGAGCTGTATGAAAGTCGAGTGGTTAAAAAAACAGGCAGACAGCAACTGACGACACCCATATTTTAGCAAAGTGTTATTAGCTATTGCCATCAGGACGACGCTACAGAACTTTTAAGTTGAAATTCAGAGCTCTGAAGACTTTTATTCCACGTTCAATCCACCTTTTAAATTCTTGAGAACTCTGTGTGTGTGTGTGTGTGTGTGTGTGTGTGTGTGTGTGTGCGTGTGTGTGTGTGCGTGTGTGTGTGTGTGTGTGTGTGTGTGTGTGTGTGTGTGTGTGTGTGTGTGTGTGCGCGCGCGCGCGTGCGCGCACTCTCATGTGAGACGTGTGAAAGTTCGTGCATGATAGGTTGTACTTTGTTCTAGTTGTGTGTGTGTGTGTGTGTGTGTGTGTGTGTGTGTGTGTGTGTGTGTGTGTGTGTGTGTTTACTGAGCTTAAAAACGTGACAATTGGTTATTATGAATGTGCAATATGTAGGATGAATAATGTCCAATATGCAGAATGAATGTACAATGGAATATATCTAATGCTAACGTCCATATTCTAAATATATTTCTGTTAATAATTACAATGTAATAATTAATTGCAATGTTTTAAAAGCGAATGTGTGAAATGCTTTTATTTGAGAACATAATTATGTTTATTACTCTTGTTTAATCAAGTAAACCGCGTGTGTAGGGTGGGTGGAAGGTAGGTGGGTGCGGATGTGTGCTGATTATCTGGTTGTGGTTTTCCGCAATTTATCTTTATTCTTATCTTGTCTTTCTATTATAATCAATGTGCAATATAGTAGGCTATGCTTATAATTGGATTCAAAATAATGTTTCTTAATTCTTTTTGTTTTTACATTAAGAATACCAGTTATTGCCTGCAGTGTGTGGATGTATGTATGAAACGGTGTATGTGATATTTTTTACATTTGTGTCTTCGTAATATTCGTAAAAGCTGTTGTTGATTTTTACAGTTATGGTCCCCATGTTGTTTACTTGTCTATGTTGTGATAATGCACCTGACCAAATTTCTCCAGTTGGAGATAATAAAGTTATTCTTATTCTTATTATCTTTATCCCCGATATATGAAGTTTTTACTGTGGTCTGGAGTCTGGCCTGGAGGACCTGTATGGAATTTCACTTCTCCATTCCCCGTAAATACAATATAAAATAACTCCGGCTCCTCCGCCCATCCCTTTCCCTGCCCCCCCCCCGCCCCCTCGCCCCCAAGTCCCCCTCCCCCCACCCATCCCCCCCAACCTCCCTTCAGTCCCCCATCCCCCACCTGGAAGCTCTTGCTGGAGGTGCCGAAGATGTCCACTGTGGAGCTGAGGTCCATGTTGTTAAGGAAGTCCGGGCCAGTGACCAAGCTGCCTTCCTGCAGGACGGTCAGCTCACGGGCCAGGTCCTGCTGCCAGGAGTGGTAATGAGAGTCCTGCCAGCCGGGCTGCAGGGGCTGCATCAGAGCCATGGCGTCACGGAAATGGGCGGCTGACTGGCGGTAGGGGCGGAAGGTGCTGTTGGCCATCCGGCTGAAGACTGACCACACGTAGGTGGACAGCTGGGGAAGGACAGCACAGGGCGGTACAGGGCACCACACCATGCAATGCAATGCAGTGCAATGCAATACAATGCAATACGATATACAACGCAATGAAATACATGCAGTGCAATGCAATACAAATGCAATGCAATACAATACGATATATTATGCAATGCAGTGCAATGGAATTCAATGCAACAGAACACAACATCACTCACACAACACGTCACTCACACAACACGTCACTCATCATCATTACTCACGCATTCATTCATTTACTTTCCCATTCACCCTTTTAGTCATTCATTAATTCATTCACCCAACCATTCATTCATTCATTGATTCATTCATCCTGTGTGTTAGATCGTTCTTTTGTTCATTCATTCATTCATTCATTCATTTGGCGCTCTTCCAACGAAATAGGAAACCACCACAAAACGTACCTCCTGCCTTTGCTCTGAGCGGCATTGCACTTTCACTTCCTAGTGTATAAATCAAATCGTATGATAATCTGTAAGCCTTTGTGTGAATAAAAGTTGTTGGAAAAAAACAAAACAAGAGTCCACCCACCTGCTTCTCCTTCTCGTACGAGATGCTGTCAGCCAATCGGAGCAGCCGGTAAACTGGCGCTTGTGTGTTGACCATGGATCTGAAGGCCTGGATCCTGACGGATACCTTGTCCAGAGGATCCTTCACTATCTTCTCCAGAATCTTGTGGATCTGAAAGGACAGAGAGGATCCTTCACTATCTGCTCCATAGTCTTGTGGATCTGAAAGGACAGAGAGGATCCTTCACTATCTGCTCCAGAATCTTGTGGATCTGAAAGGGCAGAGAGGATCCTTCACTATCTGCTCCAGAATCTTGTGGATCTGAAAGGGCAGAGAGGATCCTTCACTATCTGCTCCAGAATCTTGTGGATCTGAAAGGGCAGAGAGGATCCTTCACTATCTGCTCCAGAATCTTGTGGATCTGAAAGGGCAGAGAGGATCCTTCTTGTGGATCTGAAAGGGCAGAGAGGATCCTTCACTATCTGCTCCAGAATCTTGAGGACCTGAAAGGACAGAGAGGATCCTTCACTATCTGCTCCAGAATCTTGCGGACCTGAAAGGACAGAGAACACGCCATTTATCGCGTCTTTCATCTTGTAATGGTGCCTTTTGTTCTTTCTCTGTGCGGTTTCGTTGTTGTTGTTGTTGTTGTTGTGGTAGGTGGGTGTGCCTGGGTGTAGGGGTGGGCGTGTACGTGTACGTGTGCGCGTGTGTCTGTGTGCGCGCGCGTGCGTGTTCATGTGTGTGTTTGCTTGTTGTTGTCGTTTACGCGCGCGCGCGTGTGTGTGTGTGTGTGTGTGTGTGTGTGTGCCACCATGTGTGATACTGTGTAAGACACTGGGTGTGTGGACGCTAGTCATTCGAAGGACACGATAAACCGAGGTACCGTGTGTAGCATGAACATAGCGCGCGTAAAAGAACCCGCGACAACAAAGGGTTGTCCCTTGCAATTTTCTGAAGACAAAACAAAACCACACCACACCACACCACAACACAACACAACACAGCACAGCACAGCACAGCACAGCACAGCACAGCACAGCACAGCACAGCACAGCACAACATGATACCCCGCCATTCAGCAGCTCTGTATAAATGTCTGGTGTGTGGGGGGGGAGGGGTGGGGGGATCCATTCCTTCACACACACACCCCCACCATCCCCCCCACCCCGCCCAACTCTTTGCAACAGGTGAACGTCTCCCCCCCCCCCTCACCCACCTCCTCCTTGCAACAGGTAAAGGTCTCCCCCACCCCCTCACCCAATATCCTCCTTGCAACAGGTGAAGGTCTCCCCCCCCCCAACTCCGCCCCCCCCCCCCCCCTTTTCCCCCCACTCACCACTCACCTCCTCCTTGCGGCACGTGAAGGTCTCCCCCCACCCCCCGGCCCCCCACTCACCTCCTTGCGGCACGTGAAGGTGTCCCCCCACCCCCCGGCCCCCCACTCACCTCCTCCTTGCGGCAGGTGAAGGTCTCCCCCCACCCCCCGGCCCCCCACTCACCTCCTCCTTACGGCAGGTGAAGGTCTCCAAAGCCTGAGCAGCGGCGATGCGCACGGGCGCCTCGTGAGTCCTGGCCAGGTACCTGCTGATGATGGGCAGCGACAGGGGGAGGTGGGCGTTGCGCAGCGACTTGAGCAGCAGGATCTCCAGTCCCTCCTGGTGCTTCTCCATCTCCTGTGGACAGGGGGGCCGGGAGGGGGGTTTGGGTGGATGGTCAGGGCTGGCCATGACATCAGCTTCACTGTCTGTCTTCAGCCACACCTGTAATGACTTGTCTGTCCTACTGCACTGTCTTCATCCACACCTGTAATGACTTGTCTTTCCAACTGCACTGTCTTCATCCACACCTGTAATGACTTGTCTTTCCAACTGCACTGTCTTCAGCCACACCTGTAATGACTTGTCTTTCCTACTGCATGTCTTCATCCACACCTGTAATGACTTGTCTTTCCAACTGCACTGTCTTCATCCACACCTGTAATGACTTGTCTGTCCTACTGCACTGTCTTCATCCACACCTGTAATGACTTGTCTTTCCTACTGCACTGTCTTCATCCACACCTGTAATGACTTGTCTTTCCAACTGCACTGTCTTCATCCACACCTGTAATGACTTGTCTTTCCAACTGCACTGTCTTCATCCACACCTGTAATGACTTGTCTTTCCAACTGCACTGTCTTCATCCACACCTGTAATGACTTGTCTTTCCAACTGCACTGTCTTCATCCACACCTGTAATGACTTGTCTTTCCTACTGCACTGTCTTCATCCACACCTGTAATGACTTGTCTTTCCTACTGCACTGTCTTCATCCACACCTGTAATGACTTGTCTTTCCTACTGCATGTCTTCATCCACACCTGTAATGACTTGTCTTTCCTACTGCATGTCTTCATCCACACCTGTAATGACTTGTCTTTCCAACTGCACTGTCTTCATCCACACCTGTAATGACTTGTCTTTCCTACTGCACTGTCTTCATCCACACCTGTAATGACTTGTCTTTCCTACTGCACTGTCTTCATCCACACCTGTAATGACTTGTCTTTCCTACTGCATGTCTTCATCCACACCTGTATTTTTTTTCCTACTGCACTATCTTCATCCACACTGTAATGACATATTTCCTATGGCAGTCTCACTCTCTCCAGACATTCCACAGATACACATGTGTATGAAAATCCAAAACAACTATTTTATTATGTAATTCGCTGATTATCATTATCATCATTATTATATTATTATCATAATTAGTTGCAATAGTAGTAGTTGTAGTATACAAAGAAGGCACACGCAAATTGTATCAAAGTAATGAAACCACAAACCATACTGAAAGAGTCAAGGTTTATTGTGAAAAGTATGGTGAAAGAGTGATCTCCCGTCACCTGATGTGCTTGAGGGAATAGCTCTGGTGTTGAATGTATGTCTGCGTGTGAGTTACAGTGTTTTCGTGATTGTGAGTGCGACAGTCTTTCTACTGATGGAACGCCGGTCATTTTGGTGTATTTTCTGTCGCTTTTTTACCATGGACAAGGGACTTATGGTTCAATTTGTCAACCTCACTTTTTCTTCTTCATCATCCATTACGCTGAGCTGCTCGGCTGTCGGCATTGAACAAGCAACCTGAACGTGCGGAAAAACTACAGAGCAGAGTTGTCCAGTGTCGTCACCAACCACTCAAGTCTTTTACAGTAGAACTGAATTACTGTTGCTTCAGTGTATGCAGTCTAACCTTACTCTGTCCGTGTGTGACAAACTTTGTCATCTTGGTGTAGCCGTGTACCCGTGTGGTTTTATTTATAATGAAAGGGTACGGTACAAAAGAACTAACTAATGATTTGCTAAAATAAGGACAGATAAGAATCCCCGCACAGGCCAGGAACATATAGAGGCCATTCACAAAAGGGTTTTTCTATAATTTTATTTACAATAGTTACGAGAAGAAGAAGAATTAAGGAGAAGAGATAAGCAGTGTAGTGATATGGAGCGAGACACCATCTGTTGGGGCCGCGACACATACTGTGGGTGACACAACAGTCAGTGGTCAGCCAGTTGGCTATCACCACAAACGGGCTCAGGTGAAAGTGACCAGAGATCACCCCCTCCATCCACTTATGCAAGTTAAGCGGACTGCAAAGACAATCACGCGTGCTGCGAAGCAGATTGGCTCAAATCAGGCTGAATATGATAAAAACTGTGTTTCTTACAAGGTGTTCAGTGATAGATTTCTAAATGATTCCTGAACCGATTTACGTCGGATAGGTCGCAAAAGAAAGAGCTCAATGCTTACTTTCTAATGAGTATAAAATGAAGTGTTGATTATTTAAGATAAATTTATAATTTTAATTTAAGTCACCAGAAGAGGGCCGCTTTTATCGAGCTCATCACGGAAAATTACAACTGCGTTAAATCAGTTTAACGTAGGCAAACATAAATGGAATAGATTTAAAGATGGAATTGCGACGATTCTGCCAGTACTTGTAGTTTACTGATCTGACAAAAGAGATATTAATTAAATACGGTGGAGCAGAAACACAGATTCCAACTCAGCCAATACAGCGAACTGGTCGAGGTGTGGTTGTCTGGCGAGAAGGACAAAATGACATAGCTTAGGGTCAGTTGAAATCTTTACACTGACGAACGATCAAACTAAAATCAAGTATGCTTCTAGCTGATTTAAGTGTGTGTGTAAGCACAACAAATATAATATTGCAGTGAACGATACAGAGACTTGATTTGATAGATGTTTGGAGTCTGTCTAAAAGGAGATTTACATTCAAACCAGGAATGGCGTCACACATTCTGTACGGGTCGTTGAAGACCAGCTGTTAGTTGCAAAAACAGCGTCTGCTATACAGCTTGTGTGTGAAACAGTATCTGAAGCCTAAGAGCGCTATCTGAAGCAGTCTGAAGCTAAGTGCTTGGCTACATTGGTATTCACAGTCCAGTTCCATGCTCAGATCTGTAGTCAGATCAGTGGGCTTCATGCTCATCGAAGAAGAGAAAGCGACGGCCGTTTCGAGGTGGGCGCCAGAGATTTCAGCACAGTAGGCCCATCCCAATGCTTGTGCCTACAAGACATCGAGTTCTCCACTCCCCCTGTCCAGTCAATGACCAATCGCCGATCAAACTTCTTACCTCTGTGAACTTCAACAACCTGATCTCCATTCCCCTCCACTCCCACTCGTCCAACAATCATAAGCTCTCCCGTCTTAAAATTGCATCTTTCAACACACAGTATGTTGGTCCCAACTGCAGAGAGAAAAGAACCGCTATTTCTTCTTTTATTGTTGACAACAACATTGATTTACTGTTTATTGTGGAGACGTGGCTCAAGCCCCGTGGAGACGAAGCAGTATGTGCTGATCTTGCCCCCAGTGGTTATGCCATCAAGTCACTCCCTCGTGCCTCTGGTCGTGGCGGCGGTTTGCAGACATTTACAGAGACACTCTCACTCCCCACCTTACCTTCACCTCCACATTTTCATTCACACACTCACCCTTTGGATTGCTTCAGTGTCCCTCACTTCCCAGCATAGCGTGGTGTACTTCATGTGTGTGTATCACCCCTGGCCCACTCTGTTAATAAGTTAATGGAGACCATGTTCTTTGAACAGTGTCCTAATCTTTTGGACTACTGTAACTGTCTTCATGGAAATTTGTGTCTTTTAGGGGATTTTAACTTTCATGTTGACAGTTCCACTGATCGTGGTGCTGTAAAATTCTTGGAACTTCTAAATATGTACAGCCTTTCTCAGACTGTGCGTGGACCGACCCACAAGCATGGTCATACTCTTGATTAGGTGATTGAGAGGCCCAGTGATGGAGTTCATCGATCGTCTGATGTGAATCATGACTTAGAGTCTGACCATTTGTGTGTAGCTAGTGTCCTCGACATAGACCTCCCCTCTGTGACAGTGTATCGTAGTGTGCGCAACATTCGTGCTATAGACAGGGCAGCTTTTCGCGACGACCTGAAATCAGGACTTCAGCTGACCAGTACAACACTGCCCTTCAGGCAGCACTGGACAAGCACGCCCCTGCATTTCGTTGCAGGGTGTCGTCCAGGAAGGTGTCGTGTCCATGGTTTGGGCTTCTTGGTGAGGAACTGCTAGCAGTGAAGAGAGAGAGGCGACATGCGGAAGCACAGTGGAAGGTATCTGATTTAACTGTCTACAATCAAATCTACCAGAAAGCCAATAACGTTGTTACTTTTCTTGTGCACAAAGCGAAGACTCTGTTTTTCAACACCAGGATCTCCGAAGCTAAATCAAGCAAAGAACTATAATTATTGCATTACAATCAAACTTTGTGGCAGTGTCTTCTCAGATTTTTTCTACTAAAAAATTGTTAACCTCAGGAAAGAACTGGATTCACAGTCAGTTGTGTCACATCCCTTGGGAAAAGAATTTCAAGGTCTTCCTTTTGTAGCTTTTACACCTGTTTCAGAGACAGATTTACTGAGTGTGTTGAAAAAGTCTGCTCCAAAAACATGTGAACTGGACCCCCTTCCCACACCACTACTGTATGAGTGTTTGGATGTTGTTTTGCCTGCACTTACAAAAATTATAAATGATTCTTTAATTTCTGGTGTCTTCCCAGATATATACAAAACTGCACTTGTTAAGCCCCTGCTAAAGAAAACCACTCTGGATCACAATGACCTCAAACGTTTTCGACCTGTATCCAACCTTGGTTTTGTGTCCAAAATTATTGAAAAAATTGTTATCTCCCAAATTTCAGACTATTTAGCATTAAACAACCTGTTTTCTTTTCAGTCAGCATATAGATCTGTCCATAGCACTGAAACTGCTTTGTTGAAAGTAGTTAATGACCTGTTACTGTCTGTTGATGAAGGTAAACTATCTGTGTTAAGATTGCTCGATCTGTCGGCTGCGTTTGACACAATAGACCACAGCATACTCCTTTTCAGACTTGAACACGGCTTTGGGATTCACTCAACAGTTCTGAGCTGGTTTTCTTCATACCTATCCAACCGCTTCCAGACTGTCTCTGTTAGTAACTTTAAGTCTGATCCAACCCTGATCTCATGTGGTTTGCCACAAGGCTCTGTCCTGGACCCCGTTCTGTTCGTTCTGTACACTGCTCCTCTTTCTGATGTCATTTCTGGCCATTCTGTTCTGCACCACTCTGTTGCTGATGATACTCAGCTACAAAAGTCTGCAGAACCAAACCAAATACACAGTCTGATTCTGTCAATGCAGGATTGTATTCTCGATATTAAATCCTGGATGACATTCAACAAACTAAAGTTGAATGATGACAACACTGAAGCTATGATTATTTCCTGTGCAAGAATGTCCACATCTACTTCTTTTCCTGCCTCTATTGTGGTTAGTAATGCCACAGTTCAGTTTTCTAAATCAGCAAGGAACCGTGGAGTCATTCTTGACTCAAACCTCAGCATGCATGCTCAGGTTGTAAATCTGATATGCATAGTCAATTGTGAACTTCGTCGCATCAACTCTATCCGTCAGTACCTTTCTGTTGAAACTACCAAAACTCTTATTTCTGCATACTATTCTTCAGCGTATTCAAAAACTTCAAAACAATGCTGCCCGTCTGACTCTCACATACTGAGTCCCACATACTGATCAAATTTCTCCTCACCTCCGCACTCTACATTGGCTCCCATTGAAGCGAGAATCAAATGCAAAGTTGCGTGTCTCTGCAATTCTCCTTTCCACTCTGCAGGACCTACTTACATTTCTGATCTTATCAGTGTTTACACCCCCGCAAGAAATCTCCGCTCTTCCTCTGACTGTTATCTTTTGAAAATTCCTCGAATCAATACAAGAACCTATGGTGAACGTTCCTTCTTCTTTGCTGCTCCTCACATATGGAACAACCTTCCTCATCATATTCGTGCATCTGATTCTATTTCTGCTTTTTGCTCATCGCTAAAAATTCATCTTTTTAAAACCTATCTATAAGCACTCTCAGCTTCCTTGTTCTCCAACACCACCCATGTCAGCTCACTTTGGATGTATGTAGAGTGGGAGGGGGAGAGTGTATGGGGGGAGGGAGAGGGGGGAGTTGAGAAAGAGTGGTCATGAATGTTTTATGTAACTTTTAATATTTTTCTTTCATGTAAAGTGCCCTGAGCTCTTAGAGAGAAAGGGCGCTATATAAATGTACATTATTATTGTTAGAAAATAAGTATACAAAAAAGTATACAAAATAATTTTAAATTTAATGGCGTATTCTGTGCAATGAAATAGAAAAACGAACATATTATAACCACAAGAAAAGGGTTTTACACCACCTAGCACCAATTATTGTAAAGGCAGTATTGTATAACATCATTCACCCTACTTCCAATTCAAGTAGCCATGATCAACGTACTGCACCCATGCACATCACAGCACATGCTCGCTATCAGAATATTAATGTGTCATCTGTGACAATCAGAATATTAATGTGTCATCTGTGACTATCAGAATATTAATGTGTCATCTGTGACTATCAGAATATTAATGTGTCATCTGTGACTATCAGAATATTAATGTCATCTGTGACAGAGAGGGAATGAGAAATAAAGATGATACTGTTCCCACTACACCATTATCAAACACACAACCACAAAGCATTAGTGCCACCAACACATTCACCACCACCACCACCCCGCAAGTTCCATGCCCTTTGGGAGGACGTCAAATCAAAAGTACACGTCCTGTCAGCGATATCTGTAGTGCCAGACAAACCAGCGGTAACCTACCATGTAGGCAGACATACTCCGTTTTCGGGGTACGGGGGTGCATGCCGGGTATGTTATTGTTTCCATAACCCACTGAACACTAACATGGATTACGGGATCGTCAAAGTGCGTATTGGATCTTCCGCATGCGTATACACACGATGGGGGTTCAGGCACCAGCAGGTCTGCACAAAATATGTGTTGACCTGGAAAATCGAGAAAAAAAATATCCACCCTTTACCCACCAGGCGTCATAACCGGAATAGGAACCCGGGCCCCTCAGACTGACAGTCCACTGCTTTAACTACTGGGCTGTTGCGCCGTCCCCTAACTTCTCCTCACCTCTAGAAACTGGTGACACAGCTGGTGATGCTCAGTCTGGATGAGGTTCAGGCCAGACAACAGCTCTTTTTCACTCTTCTTCAGCCAGGCGTCAGAGTCCTGGCTGGAGAACTGGTCCTTGATCTGGACCAGAAGGGATGTCACACACACACACACACACACACACACAGAGAAACACACACACACACACGCACACACACACACACACACACACACACACACACACACACACACACACACACACACACACACACACACACACACACACACGCACGCACGCACGCACGCACGCACACACACACACACACACACACACGTTTGTAAAAAATAAAAATAAAAAAATAAAAAACAAGAGAGGCAAGGCCTTAAAGACTCACTTGTGATACACTTTTTAAAAAATCTAATCCTTAAAATGTGTTCTGTATTTGTTATTATAAAGCTTCGTGTTAAAAAAAAAAAAAGCTCTGAAACCAGATTCGAACCCCGCGTGTTCGGGTGAGAAGAAACTGACTTAATACACTATCGGGGCTCCTTAACTAACGTTCAAAAATGTAACATTTAAACATGCTTTTTCAAGGGCGAAAAATCGATTGCGGTATTCGCAGTGAGAACGCTGTTTAAATCATATTATTCTGATGTATCTTGGGCATTAAAAAATCCTTAAGGGCAATTAAGAATTCTTTTAAAGTCCGCGGTAAAGGGGACGTGGCTATCGCCGCAATCACACTGCAACATTTAGCCGTTTTCTCTGGATCTAGATAGATGTACAAGTTTAGTTATACCCGCCAGCAATGTACCACACGGTCGATTCAATTTCTCTTTTATGTTCATTCTAGTTTCATAGTTTTAAAGTTGATATTAAAATTGAGTATTTTGTTAAACTAATAACATGTAGAGCCAAGTACAAGTACTTCTAAACGTCGTATGAAGTGAAAACGACTTAATTTTGATAAAAGTCAAGTCTGGAAATTTTTACGTTTCATCAAGGGTATTAACTCATGGTTTATTATTTTTAACTGTGAATTCTGACTGATTTTGTTGATGTTTTATGACAGTTTGGGGCATAATCCAGTATGAGGTGTTCACAAATCTTTCTCTGAATAAATATTTAACGGTCTCTTTTTCCAACTTTCCATCACATGTTATCGTGTATTGTCGATTGAATATAGGATTGAACGGGCAGGTCAAATACTTGAAACAAAATGGCGTCGTTCGCGTTCGCGAGGAATATGAGCACGCACTTTGAATATGTATAAATATGTGTACACAATTGATTTTTGCCCAAGACCTTCAGGACTCAGCCAATAGATCCATAAAGTCCACTCGTAGTATTGATTTTAGTATTTTCCGAAAAGACCAATTGGGTGAACAAACATAGTGAAAGCCCCATACACTGAGAGTAAAACACACAAGCTTTTTATGCATTGAGTATAATTTCAGAATGTAATGTTTAAGATGAGAAAGATCAGTTTAAAGCAAATTAACCCCCCTAGCATTAATTACAGATTAATTTCCCTTTTTTACTAGCTGCACCAAAGACATGCATCAGAAATACAACTTCCATGCTTAGCAAAATAAGTTCCTGTTTGAACAAAAAATGATAAAAATGGCTGCTCTTGATGCTGTGTCAGAATATCAGATCAATGTGCCACGTTTAGAGAATAAAAAAAATATAACAATAAATTCATTTTGCATATAATTTGGCTTCTTTTTTATTTTTTGTGCCCATCCCATAGGTGCAATATTATTTAAACAAGATGACTGGAAAGAATTGAATTTTTCCTATTGTTATGCCAAATTTGGTGTCAACTGATAAAGTATTTGCAGAGAAAATGGCAAATGTTAACGTTTACCACGGACACATAGACATACACACACACACACAGACAACTGAACACCGGGTTAAAACATAGACTCACTTTGTTTACACAGTGACAGTCCATGCCGCAGCACTCCCCATGGACAATCAGCCGGCATCATGACATGGCCGGTGACAGTCCATGCCGCAGCACTCCCCATGGACAATCAGCCGGCATCATGACATGGCCGGTGACAGTCCATGCCGCAGCACTCTCCATGGACAATCAGCCGGCATCATGACATGGCCGGTGACAGTCCATGCCGCAGCACTCTCCATGGACAATCAGCCGGCATCATGACATGGCCGGTGACAGTCCATGCCGCAGCACTCTCCATGGACAATCAGCCGGCATCATGACATGGCCGGTGACAGTACATGCCGCAGCACTCTCCATGGACAATCAGCCGGTATCATGACATGGCCGGTGACAGTCCATGCCGCAGCACTCCCCATGGACAATCAGCCGGCATCATGACATGGCCGGTGACAGTACATGCCGCAGCACTCTCCATGGACAATCAGCCGGCATCATGACATGGCCGGTGACAGTCCATGCCGCAGCACTCTCCATGGACAATCAGCCGGCATCATGACATGGCCGGTGACAGTCCATGCCGCAGCACTCTCCATGGACAATCAGCCGGCATCATGACATGGCCGGTGACAGTCCATGCCGCAGCACTCTCCATGGACAATCAGCCGGCATCATGACATGGCCGGTGACAGTCCATGCCGCAGCACTCCCCATGGACAATCAGCCGGCATCATGACATGGCCGGTGACAGTCCATGCCGCAGCACTCTCCATGGACAATCAGCCGGCATCATGACATGGCCGGTGACAGTCCATGCCGCAGCACTCCCCATGGACAATCAGCCGGCATCATGACATGGCCGGTGACAGTCCATGCCGCAGCACTCTCCATGGACAATCAGCCGGCATCATGACATGGCCGGTGACAGTCCATGCCGCAGCACTCTCCATGGACAATCAGCCGGCATCATGACATGGCCGGTGACAGTCCATGCCGCAGCACTCCCCATGGACAATCAGCCGGCATCATGACATGGCCGGTGACAGTCCATGCCGCAGCACTCTCCATGGACAATCAGCCGGCATCATGACATGGCCGGTGACAGTCCATGCCGCAGCACTCCCCATGGACAATCAGCCGGCATCATGACATGGCCGGTGACAGTCCATGCCGCAGCACTCCCCATGGACAATCAGCCGGCATCATGACATGGCCGGTGACAGTCCATGCCGCAGCACTCTCCATGGACAATCAGCCGGCATCATGACATGGCCGGTGACAGTCCATGCCGCAGCACTCCCCATGGACAATCAGCCGGCATCATGACATGGCCGGTGACAGTCCATGCCGCAGCACTCTGGCCTGGCCTGACCAGCACCTTGGTTCGGGTATCTCCTGGTTTATCACCAAGCAAAAGTGGTGTAGCGTGTATGGATCAGTGCGCCGCATTCTGGGACCCCTGGAAAGGAACGCTCACCATCCGGATCACTTTCAGACGTTGCTCCACGAACTTCTTGATGTCCTGCACGCTCTGCTCCCCCCTGCCCAGCACGGACCCCAGGGCCAGGCCGCTGACTTGGAACAGGCTGTCCCTCTCCTCTTGGGTCTGCTGCCGCTGCTCCTGGGAGTCCTCAGGCCCCATGTTGTCGTCCTCGTCTCCACGGTTGGCGCTGGGTGCGTTGGCTTTCATCAGGTTCTGTCCGTCATCCAAGGAGGAGCGAGCACGTGAGAAGGTAGGTGGGTCGTGTACATTCATGCACACGTCACGCGCGCGCGCACGCACGCACTCACACACACACACACACACACACACACACACACACACACACACACACACACACACACACACACACACACACACACACTTTAAGCAGCCTCCAGCTCTTTCTCCCTCTCTCTGTAAGGAGCTTCGCTCTGTATGAATAAACTTCAAAAACGTCAATTCCAATCGGATTAATAAAGATGTATTGTAAATCTCTGCGTGTGTGTGTGTGTGTGTGTGTGTGTGTGTGTGTGTCTGTGTGTGTGTGTGTGTCTCTGTGTGTGTGTGTGTGTGTGTGTGTGTGTGTGTGTCCCTCGCTCTCTCTCTCTCCCTCTTTCTCCCTCCCCCCCTCTCTCCCTCTCTATCGTTTACATAAGCCACCCACCCCACTCATCTGCCATTCCGCCATAATCACAACGGGCACCACACACACACACACACACACACACACACACACACACACACACATCCAAGAACATACCAGCAGATCAAACACGATTGCCTCGGAAGGCGGAGTATAGAGGCCAATGGCAATGACGGCCATGACGCAGTCCTGGTGACTCTGGAGGTGAGGATGTTCCGAGCAGCTCTCCAGGGCAACTTCGGAGGCCGTGCTGGTCCCGGCATGCATCAGCAGGTTCCACAGCACCTTCCTGCAAACGTGGTACTTGGCTGTGCTGTGCTGTGCTGTGCTGTGCTGTGCTGTGCTGTGCTGTGCTGTGCTGTGCTGTGCTGTGCTGTGCTGGTCTTGTCTTGTCTTGTCTTGTCTTGTCTTGTCTTGTCTTGTCTTGTCTTGTCTTGTCTTGTGCTGTGCTGTGCTGTGCTGTGCTGTCTTGTCTTGTCTTGTGCTGTGATGTGCTGTCTTGTCTTGTGCTGTGTGTTGTGCTGTCTTTTTCTTGTCTTGTCTTGTCTTGTGCTGTGTGCTGTGCTCTCCCTGACCTGTCCTACATACCACCCAGTAAGGGGAGGGGGACAAACTTACCCTGCTCTCCCTAACCTGTCCCACCCACAAAGGGCTGATAGCTCAAGGCGAGGAACCACGTCATCAACATAGACCAACCTGCCCCGAAAACATTCTATCCCCAACAACAACAAGAACACACACACACACACACACACACACACACACACACACACACACACACACGCCTAACATAAAGATGGAGAAAGGTCCAATTAAACACAACAAGGACAACACAAACACAAAGACAACACAACAACACAGCACAACAGCTGCTCACTTCTTCAGCTGGGAGACAGCCTGCTGTTGCTGTTGCTGTTGCTGCCCCTGCTGTTGGTCAGTTTCCTGTTGGGGCTGGGCCCTGAAGGCTTCCCAGCTGAACAGCTTCTGCAGTGTCTGCTTGTTGGACTGGCGGATCATCTCCGTCAGGGCCTGGGTGGCGGGCAGCAGATGGCTGGAGGGGTACTCGTGGGTCCCGTTGGCCACCAGCGTCAGCAGCTGGTCCATCTGTGGAGTACAGGGGTAGGGGGTTCGGATATTGGGCAAAAGGCAGGTGGTAGACATTGATCGTCCTACAATGTGGACTGTCAGGTGGTAGACATTGATCGTCCTACAATGTGGACTGTCAGGTGGTAGACATTGATCGTCCTACAACGTGGACTGTCAGGTGGTAGACATTGATCGTCCTACAACATGGACTGTCAGGTGGTAGACATTGATCGTCCTACAACATGGACTGTCAGGTGGTAGACATTGATCGTCCTACAACATGGACTGTCAGGTGGTAGACATTGATCGTCCTACAACATGGACTGTCAGGTGGTAGACAGTGATCGTCCTACAACATGGACTGTCAGGTGGTAGACATTGATCGTCCTACAACATGGACTGTCAGGTGGTAGACATTGATCGTCCTACAACGTGGACTGTCAGGTGGTAGACATTGATCGTCCTACAATGTGGACTGTCAGGTGGTAGACATTGATCGTCCTACAACATGGACTGTCAGGTGGTAGACATTGATCGTCCTACAATGTGGACTGTCAGGTGGTAGACATTGATCGTCCTACAATGTGGACTGTCAGGTGGTAGATATCGATCGTCCTACAAAACGTGGACTGTCAGGTGGTAGACATTGATCGTCCTACAACGTGGACTGTCAGGTGGTAGATATCGATCGTCCTACAACGTGGACTGTCAGGTGGTAGATATCGATCGTCCTACAAAACGTGGACTCCTACAACGTGGACTGTCAGGTGGTAGACACTGATGTCTGGTGGTAGACATTGATCGTCCTACAACGTGGACTGTCAGGTGGTAGATATCGATCGTCCTACAAAACGTGGACTCCTACAACGTGGACTGTCAGGTGGTAGACACTGATGTCTGGTGGTAGACATTGATCGTCCTACAACGTGGACTGTCAGGTGGTAGACATTGATCGTCCTACAACGTGGACTGTCAGTGTTTGGGTTAAAGGCAAGGATTTGTTCTCAAGTCGTAGATTGTTGAGGGATTGGCTGATCACCAGCATTTGAAGAGGGCCTTCCCCAGGCTGTGATGTGGGGCGGTTCGGGTCATGTGGAAGGAAGTTTGGAGATGGTGATAGTTCCGGTGATACGTTGGAGGTATTGGCTGTGCAGGTGGATTGCAAGTATGGATTGGGGGAATCGGCTTTTGAGTTGAAGGTACATTAGAGTCGTTCTGGTAAGTCAGAGGAAGTGTTTATTCAGGCAGATTAGATGCATGGTTTGGAGGGTGGGGTGGCATTGAGTGGAATGTAAGGTGTAGACTTCGGTCGATCTGGTAGGTCCGAGGAAATGGTTGTCAGGCAAGATGGAAGCAAGGACTGGAGTGAGGGTAAGCATTGAGTGGAGGGTAGGTTAGAGGCACTGATCATTCTGGTGAGGTTAGAGTTCTTCATGCACATTATAAGCATGAAATGTATTATTATAGTTTAGAGACGGATTTGCTTTTCAAGCATTAGACTCTTCAGTTGTGGCTATAGGCTGACTACCAGCACCTGCAGGTCCATCTACCGCCTGTCTCAGTGACTGACTGGTGAGTTTAACCACTGCTCTCTTAATGAATCAGTTTCTAATTTACCAACATGTTACTGTACCTATACGCAAGGACGAGACATTAACCTGTTTTATTCTAACGTGTGGGACTCCTACGCATCTCTACAGCTGCCACCCCTTGGAGGCTCGGATCACAACCTGGTGCCCATGATACCACGCTACAGACCACCCCTTGCAGGCTCGGATCACAACCTGGTGCCCATGATACCACGCTACAGACCACCCCTTGGAGGCTCGGATCACAACCTGGTGCCCATGATACCACGCTACAGACCACCCCTTGGAGGCTCGGATCACAACCTGGTGCCCATGATACCACGCTACAGACCACCCCTTGCAGGCTCGGATCACAACCTGGTGCCCATGATACCACGCTACAGCTGCCACCCCTTGCAGGCTCGGATCGCAACCTGGTGCCCATGATTCCACGCTACAGACCCCTTGTTAAACGGCAAACGCCTGCGACGAGAACAATTCGCGACTGGTCTTTTGACGCAGTGGAGACGATGAGGGGCTGTCTCGATAGCACGGACTGGAATGTGCTTGTGGATGCAGCAGAAGATGTGAGTGAATTGACAGATACTGTCAGAGAATATATTAAATTTTGTGACGACTGTGTTGTTCCAAGTACAGAAATTGAAAATTTCCCGAATAACAAACCATGGATTACCAAAAAGATTAAAACAGCAATTAATACATGAAGAAAAGAACAAAGACAAGGATGAACTGAAAGAGTTACAGAAAAGGTTTAAAATAATGACGCAGCACGCGAAAACACGGCTAAAGTCGCATCCAGCCATTCTTAGCTCTACACAAAAACAAGCAGTTATGGTCAAAATTATGAAGATCGGGATTTTTATAGATATCGCATCTTCAAAGTGTTATCTTTGCCGTCGGTAAGTACCTTTGTACAAAACACCCCGGAACTGTTATATTTTCAATGTTTTCAGGTGCGTGCCTGTCAAAACCATGTAGACAAATACTGTGCTCTTTTGCCCTATTTCAGTTGCATGATGAATGTAACGAAGACGGGGAAACTCCGTCTGCGACGTCATAAATGGAAATAAGCAGTGAACAGGCATTAATCGTCTCCCCTAGACATTTTGAATCGAGACAGCGTATAAATGTAGTCGGTTTTCAACGGTTTTACTGGCTACTTTCCGTAAGTTGCGACTTTAGCCGGGTCCCATCGATTCTTCGAATTTAGTCAAGTTTCCGACTCAAAGTTCGAAAAACATTAATTTTTATTGAAAGTTCAGGCTTTCTGTGGAATGTTTTAAATGATGTTGTTTCATTCTGTGGTGTGTGTGATTCACGAAAATTCATCGAAGGAACTATGTGTTCATAAAATCGACGCAACGTGAAGTGAACAAATATGGCGTCTTCGAAAACATCATATGCTAAGCGACTCGCAGCAATTCTCAACGAATCCCAACAGTTAGTTTGTGAAGTGAAAGTATGACCTGTTGCACACATGAACTTTGACTACCTGAACATATTTAAGCAATAGGCATCTTGACACTTTCCTCGTTTGGCTACAAATAGCTATGAATGTAGGTTACCCTTCACGCACTGGCTGTATCACTATAACTGCAGATCTAAATGTCATTCCTTTAAGGATCACTTTTGATTTTCAAACAGTCAGTGTGTTGTTGTATTATGTATGTCAAGTTATTCGTTTCAGACACTTTGGTGAATAGATTTAGCACTAAACGTGTAATTTGGTCACAGTAAAACCAGATAACCGTGACTGGCAAATCCTTTAACTTGAAATGTTTTGAAGACAAATATAAATTTTGTAGCCAGAGACAACTGAATGGAAATATGTGTTCACGCGTGTACTGTGATGCTATCTGAACATTTTGAAGAACACTGATCTACCAGCAGTTTCTTCAAATGGCTAGATTTAGTCTTGAAATTAGATCACTACACGCACTGACTACATTATGGTGACTACTGTTCTAAACTTTGTTTATCGCACTACCTGTGATTATTCACACAAATACTGTACTGCACTAGATCAGTGTTAGCTGAATTCACAAACACTGATTACCTGGAACCTAATTGAATTTGTTTTGTTTAAAGTCTATCAGCTGCACGTCATGAGATTAATTAAATCTGTAATTAGGTCACATCAGGATGTGATGGCCTTGACCAACAAATCCATAATTAGGCCTGGAAGATTGTCTCAACAACAACATATAGTTTATTAGGTCGTGGTAACTGCGTATAATCATGCTATTGTAACTACCGAAACAGATATTTTATAATGTGGAAAATACAGTTGGACCGTTCTCGTTTCCAATCATATTTGCTAGGGTACTGAAAAGCACAGCGAATGAATGTTGAACACAGTCCTCAGAAGTTTACAAACCTGTAAATCTGCTTTTACCCATCAGCCACGGTCCTGTTCTTCCAGATTGTGCTCTGGTAACTGATTTTGACTAAAAACGACTGATCCAATAACACACTTACATGATCAGATATATGACTGGCTGGCACAATCTCATAAC
Source organism: Babylonia areolata (assembly GCF_041734735.1). NCBI lineage: Eukaryota > Metazoa > Mollusca > Gastropoda > Neogastropoda > Buccinidae > Babylonia > Babylonia areolata. The sequence goes on from NC_134893.1 coordinate 249,593, forward strand.
AAAAGTTACAAAAGTGACCAGTCCATTCCAATCACAGCACCAGACCGGTTGCTGCATGCTTGCATCAACCATTAGGACACCAGGCCACATCACAAGAATTATAAAGGAGATATGTATCAGTGACTTATGGCTCTGAATAAGTGTTAAGGTGGGGTTGTTTGGCGTTAATTCAGTCATCACTCTCACGAGACATCAAACGGCAATGGAAAAGGAGGGATGATGAGAGTTTGGGGGTAGGGGTGGGGGACGGTTTCTTCAGATGAAAATCCCACTTGCTTGTCATCGGATGTGTGGTTACAAAAGTCACAAAGTACATAATGTGCACTCAGTTTCAGTTTCAGTTCAGTAGCTCAAGGAGGCGTCACTGCGTTCGGACAAAACCATATACGCTACACCACATCTGCCAAGCCAAGCAGATGCCTGACCAGCAGCGTAACCCAACGCGCTCAGTCAGGCCTTGAAAAAAAACCAAAAAAAACCCAAACAAACGGGGGAATAAATAATAGATAAGCTTGCATAAATAAATAAATAAATAAATAAATAATAATTATAATATAGAAAAAGGTAGTAGTAATAATATTAGTAATACTAATAAAATGATAATAATAAAATATAAATAAATAAATAAATAAATAAGACAACAATGGTGATAAATAAGCGAATAAATGTAAAACATGAAGACACACATTCACACATACACCCACACATGCATAACAGAAATGCACCAAATATGCAGTTTCACAGATATGAAAGCACAGTCAAATACATATAAACGTACATGAGCTCCAACACACACACACACACACACACACACACACACACAATACCTTGCACCTCCTCTACCCCCCTCCTCCACACACTCATTTCTAGTCTGAGTATCGCAGCTTCCACGACACAGACACACACACAAACACACACACAGAGATGAACACTTACTTGTACAAGCACATATGAAAGCACAGTCAAATACATATAAACGTACATGAGCTCCAACACACACACACACACACACACACACACACATTACCTTGCACCTCCTCTACCCCCTCCTCCACACACTCATTTCTAGTCTACGTATCCCAGCTTCCACGGCACACACACACACACACACACACACACACACATACTCACAGAGATGAACACTTACTTGTACAAGCACACACACATACGCCCATATCTCCCACCCCCAACCCCACACACGTACATACAAAGATATATATATATATATACGTTCCAATATCCTGTTGCTCCCACAGTGTAGGCATGCATACACTCACATACCTCATCCTCTATCCCACCTCCCCCCGCACTCCCACCTCCCCTCACACACACACACACACACACACACACACACACGTACACATATCTCTCCTGACACTTGTGTACACTTTCACTCTCGCGCATTCACAAACGCACTCACAGACCCACACATACACACAAACACACACATACACACACGCACAGAGGCTGCCACTGACTGGCCGCAAGAGGGATGGGAAAAGACCTCTGATGCCAAGAACGTGGCGTCTAGTGTGTTGCTCAGTTTATTGTATTTGGAAAGGCCCACAGAGACTCTGTTCCGTTTTGAAGAAATTTGCGCAATGTTGGTTTGGAAATGATGCCGATATTTGTTTGATTTGCAAAGCATCGTGCTCTACCTTTCATGTTAGACTTGCGGCCGCTCCCTCTCTCTGCTTCTATTTCTTTGAGGCGATCGATGGTGTGATGGCCTTGTACCTGTTCTTTTTGGTATTCTTTGACTTTTCTGAGGATTTCCGATTTTCCTAGATGTAGGCCGCTCGTTGGTGTTGCGTTACCAGCAAGTCTGTCAGCTCGCTCATTTCCCTTAACACCTGCATGTCCCGGGCAGTATGACCATGTGAGTTTTTTATTGAGTGCACTCAATAAAGCCAAATAAACAATTTTGATAGTTTCAGCTTGACTGAAAAACTAAAACATGCTGGTATCATGAAGTAACGAAAAACACTTCTCGACTGGTTGGATTCTCTTTCCAACTGGGCAATGTTCAGTCTTTGTGACAGTCCCTGCCATATATACACAATGATGTGCACTTTAAGTTGGTCTTGCAGCATTTGCACCTTTCTCTGCACACCACTGTGCAGGAGCAGTGGATCAGTTCACATCAAGTGTCTTGAGCTTTTGTTGAATGGTCCACAAAGTTCGATCTTTCTCTCTCCTTTTTGCAATCCCCGCCGTTCTACCTCCTGATCGAAGCACTCTCCCGGATAAACTGCTCTGTGTGTGTGCCGTTCAAGAGCTTCTGATATGGGTGGGGTACTTTCCAATGTTTTTACTTTAGCGAGGAGAGGCTGGCTGACCATGCTGACGACACACAGATTGTTCAGAGAATCAAACAGGGCAACAAACTGCTCAACGATGTACTCGGGGACATAGACTGGTAATCCATCATCATCAGAAAAGCATTAGTAGTTTGCTTACACAGCCCATGTGTTCCATGCTTTTCTTTTGCTTCTGCCAACAAGCAGTGCTATGGTTTAAGGCGATTCCTGCTGAACAACAACAAAAATCAAAAGTGACAAAAAGAAGGGAGGGGGCAGTTAACAGTATTGATACGAATCTGATACATATATATTTTATCACCATCTGATACTAGTGTTTTTCGAAGCCATGTTGTGTGCTGCAAACGAAACGATTCTATCTTCAACACCCCACATCCATCTTTATTTCATTGTTTTAAAATCATTATTCAGATCTGTCAAAGTTTCAAACTTCCTCAATGTTTGTCGCGACTTTCCGGCTTTACTAAATTGTAACAAAAATGCACAAAAGCAAATTCTGGTGAAATATTTTCGAGAGACTCCGGGCAAGCCCATTTCTCTGGACAATTTGTAACTGGCGGATCAAACGCGCATTTCCACTCCGAACAATACAAGATTTTCTTGTGTTCGGGAGCGTGCGGATTTGCCGACGGCCCTATGTGTGTGTTTATATGTGTGCGTGAGCGCGCATGCGTTCATGCACACACAGTCACTAATTTTTTTACACTTACTGGGAAAACACGTGCGCGCGAGAACACACACACACTTTACCATCACTCACATACACAAACATATTATACACACACATTCATAAACTGCACACATATACGTAGGCACACACACATACACAAAGGCACACATGCGCACATACGCACACGTAAACATGCGAGCATGCACAAAACACACAAACGCGCACACGCACGTACGCATTCTCACTCCCTGAACCACTTTCACACAGGATCTCCATCCTTGTCAAGACGCTGGAGCTGTTGGTAATGCTGCATACATATCTCCATCCTTGTCAAGACGCTGGAACTGTTGGTAGTGCTGCATACATATCTCCATCCTTGTCAAGACGCTGGAACTGTTGGTAATGCTGCTTACATATCTCTATCCTTGTCAAGACGCTGGAACTGTTGGTAATGCTGCTTACATGATCTCCATCCTTGTCAAGACGCTGGAACTGTTGGTAATGCTGCATACATATCTCTATCCTTGTCAAGACGCTGGAACTGTTGGTAATGCTGCTTACATGATCTCCATCCTTGTCAAGACGCTGGAACTGTTGGTAATGCTGCATACATATCTCTATCCTCGTCAAGACGCTGGAGCTGTTGGTAATGCTGCATACAAACGACATGACATTATCGTCACTTAAGTTGCAACAGTCAGTGGATTTGGGCTTCGATCCAGGCCATAGAGACTAATCATTGAGTCTATGTTCCAGGCTTATTTCACGTCAGCTGATTATGTGGCAATACACATCATGACTGCAGTTAATAAACGTTAGTTTGATCTGGATCTAAGCCGAAGTTCCAAACATTCATGCATCAGCTTATGGGCGTAAAATATTTGAACATTCACTGTCGCCGTCGGCTCTCTTATGGCTGTACAATCTGCATTGCCTGACGTCACTCCTCCACTTGCCAGAGAGAAAATACGAATTTTCCTGTGCCTTTGACATATCGAAATCTAAAATTCACTTATAATTCTGATTCGTCTGACACCAGTGTATGTTCAGGAAAATTCTTCTTTTGGAGCTACAGGCAGACAAATATGTGGGTTTTTCCATGAGCTTATTATGGCTGAATAATCTGCATTGCATGACGTAACTCCTCCACTTGCAATATTTGTCTCCGTTTGAGTAGAACAGAGATAAAATACGAATTTTCCTGTGTCTTTTTCATATGGAAATTAAAAGTTTATTCAGTTCTGAATCTTTTGACACCACATAAACATTCAGGATCATTCTTGTTTTTGAAGTCACAGACACACAATTTAATATGTGTTGTTGTTTTTCAAGAGCTCATTTCTCCATTTCTGCTCCTTGGTCACACGAACTATTTTTTTTAAATCATAGAAAAAAAATGACAGATAGATCCATTCTGTTCTTTCTATCTTAATCTTTGATTAAACTTTTAGAATGTATACAAAAGAAAAAATGATAAATTGCGACTTTGGTCGGGTTTTCGCATGTTGCGTCACATATAATTAAAGAATGGCAAAGAAGAGTACAAACGCAAAGTAGAAGCTAAATTGATTGGTAATGATATGAAAGGGGTTTGGGAAGGGTTGAATTTGATGAGTGGTTACAAAGCTAGAAAGGGAGAAACAGAATGAGGAACGACTTGTTCAGCTGAGGAAGCAGACAGACTGAACGCATTTTATGTATGGTTTGACTGTCACGATTTCAGTGAGAACAGAAGAGCTGACTGACTTCCTGACCAGGATCCCCTCAGATCAATAAGGGGAGATAGTATTTGTTTCCTAGGACGACGTTCTCAAATAATTAAAAAGAGTAGAAAGGTAAAAAGCAGCTGGTCCCGATGGCATTAAAACGATCACGCTCAATCACCATACGGAACAACTTTATAAAATTCTATGTTTCTTAGTCTCTGACCCAACGTAAGTCTCCATTCGGGAAACACCCTGTGTTGTCCCTGTCCCCAAGAAAACACTAGTTCAGGGAATGAATGACGTCCGCCCTGTGGCTCTAACATCTGCTGGCATGAAAATATTTTAGAGAGTTCGGTTGATTCACTTGCAGGGATTTGTGAAGGATTCATTACACCCGCTATCATTCGCAAACAGGAGAAACACAAACGTTGATGATGCTTTGTTGTTTGATCTGAATAGGTACATGAGCATTTAGACAAGCCTGGTACATATATCCGTTTGATGTCTAGTGTTTTTAATACTATTCAGCCCCACCTTTTAGCTAAGAAGCTTTAACAGATGAGAGTTAATTTTCCGACTGTTTTATGGATTTTAGACAGCCTCACCAACAAACCCCAATTATGCAAATCAACGACACTGTCTCCAGTATTTCATGCACTAACACTGGTGCACCCCAGGGTTCAGTGCTGTCACCGACCACTCCCCTCAGACAGACTTTTAACCGATGACAGTGAGACAGTACAGTACAGACAGGAAATTCACAGTGTCACCACTTGTTGCGATGCTAACTATATTGAGTTAAATGTCAATTAAACAAAAGAGAAACACAGAACTAATGAAATCGTCATCAAGAAAGATGTTATTGAACAGTTTAATACTTTCAAGTACCTTGGTGTAATCCTGGGCAACAAATCATCAAGGAATGAAAATTCAAATGCTCTGGTGAAAATGGTAAACAGTCGGTTGTAGTGTCTCAGGAAATTAGATTTTACACAATCTTAAATGATGAAATTCGCTCTCTTTTCTCGGACTTCAACAGCAAACGGGTAGACAGAAGCGGTGGGTTTCGAGCACCCTGTACAAGAACAAAACGCTACAACTGTTCTGTTATCCCGACAGCAATCCGAGCACACAACCTTCACAGGCAGCACACACATTATTGACATAACCATTGGTGCCATTGTGTGTTGTTACCTGTGTGTGTGTGTGTGTGTGTGTGTGTGTTAAATAAAACTGGTGCAAGTGTGGAAATGTTATCAATAGTATATCTTTTCAAATGTTTTTGATGCAACAATTCATAATGATTTTGTAGAAGCATTTCTTATCATGAAATTATCTTTCTTGATCGATCTATCTATCTATCTATCTATCTATCTATCTATCTATCTATATATATGTGTGTGTGTGTGTGTGTGTGTGTGTGTGTGTGTGTGTGTGTGTGTGTGTGAGTTTGGAGGATTACTGCAAAATAATATTTTTGTGCCCAGAACAAACATTTCCAAATACACAACAATGTCACATAAAAGTTGAGAAACCACAAATGCCTTTTAACTCCAAAAGTATAGCTGGCAACATTTGCAAATCTAATCATCTTACTTACAGCTAAAATGACTTTTTTGCCTCCTTTGAGCATATTACAAAAATTAAAAACCGACTTTGGAGACAAATATTTTTTAGGAACATATCTATTTCGTAGCTGATCATAATTGGGACATTCCATTATAAAATGAAACTCATCACCAATCACAGACATGTTACAAACCTTACAAAGCCGTAACTCTCGTGGTATGCCTATGTGTCTCCCTGTTTCTATTTCCAGCTTATGAATACTACTCGAAATCTGAAGAAACTGATAACGTAATTATCAGGCATTTGACTTATATATTTTTCTCTACCAGATCCACTTTTTAAATTTCGATAAAAAAATATATATTTACTACTCGCCTCTAGAGCATGTCTTCATAGATTTTGAAAACTATCTCTCAGTACATATACAGTTTCCAGTGATCGTCAAGACAAAATAATATTTTCACCCTACTGGACAGACAGGCTAAACGAACCATACAGGAAACAACAACAACAACAACAACAACACGGTGTTTTGCCGAATATCGCACCTTTGCACTTGTCCGGGTCTGTGGGCGACAGACAGGCCAAACAGAAAACACAGGAAAGACAACATCAACCACCACCACCACCACCACAACAAATGACTGACGCAAATCTCAAGTTTAGGAGGAAGGTGGCAGAATGGTCAAGACGTTTATCTGCCAATGCAGTGTCTGGGTTTCAACCCCCGTCTTACCCTTTCTCGCAGGTTTGATTGAAAAATAAACTGAGCTTTTATTTATTCGGATGAGACAACCGATGTCCCGTGTGCAGTAGGCACGAGGGGTACTGAACAACCGATGTCCCGTGTGCAGTAGGCACTAGGGGTACTGAACAACCGATGTCCCGTGTGCAGTAGGCACTAGAGGAACTGAACAACCGATGTCCCGTGTGCAGTAGGCACTAGAGGAACTGAACAACCGATGTCCGTGTGCAGTAGGCACTAGGGGTACTGAACAACCGATGTCCCGTGTGCAGTAGGCACTAGAGGAACTGAACAACCGATGTCCCGTGTGCAGTAGGCACTAGAGGAACTGAACAACCGATGTCCCGTGTGCAGTAGGCACTAGGGGTACTGAACAACCGATGTCCCGTGTGCAGTAGGCACTAGAGGTACTGAACAACCGATGTCCCGTGTGCAGTAGGCACGAGGTGTACTGAACAACCGATGTCCCGTGTGCAGTAGGCACTAGAGGTACTGAACAACCGATGTCCCGTGTGCAGTAGGCACGAGGTGTACTGAACAACCGATGTCCGTGTGCAGTAGGCACTAGAGGAACTGAACAACCGATGTCCCGTGTGCAGTAGGCACTAGAGGAACTGAACAACCGATGTCCCGTGTGCAGTAGGCACTAGGGGTACTGAACAACCGATGTCCCGTGTGCAGTAGGCACTAGAGGTACTGAACAACCGATGTCCCGTGTGCAGTAGGCACGAGGGGTACTGAACAACCGATGTCCCGTGTGCAGTAGGCACTAGAGGTACTGAACAACCGATGTCCCGTGTGCAGTAGGCACTAGAGGAACTGAACAACCGATGTCCCGTGTGCAGTAGGCACGAGGGGTACTGAACAACCGATGTCCCGTGTGCAGTAGGCACTAGGGGTACTGAACAACCGATGTCCCGTGTGCAGTAGGCACTAGAGGAACTGAACAACCGATGTCCCGTGTGCAGTAGGCACTAGAGGAACTGAACAACCGATGTCCCGTGTGCAGTAGGCACTAGAGGTACTGAACAACCGATGTCCCGTGTGCAGTAGGCACTAGAGGAACTGAACAACCGATGTCCCGTGTGCAGTAGGCACTAGGGGTACTGAACAACCGATGTCCCGTGTGCAGTAGGCACTAGAGGAACTGAACAACCGATGTCCCGTGTGCAGTAGGCACTAGAGGTACTGAACAACCGATGTCCCGTGTGCAGTAGGCACTAGAGGAACTGAACAACCGATGTCCCGTGTGAAGTAGGCACTAGAGGAACTGAACAACCGATGTCCCGTGTGCAGTAGGCACTAGAGGAACTGAACAACCGATGTCCCGTGTGCAGTAGGCACTAGGGGTACTGAACAACCGATGTCCCGTGTGCAGTAGGCACTAGAGGTACTGAAAAAGAACCTATGGCAAAACAAAGTGTTGTCCTCTGGGAGAATCATGCGGAAGAACTCCACTCTGATAGGTACACATACATCTGCATGCACTTAATGCCTGACTTAGCGCGTTGGGTTATGCTGATGGTCAGGCATCTGCCTGGCAGATATAGTGTAGCGTGTACCAGTGTGTCCGAGTGGCGCCTTCTTGATAAAGTGAAAGTGCAAGGTCCCACCTTTGCGATGCTCCAGGGGCTGGGTGCCTGAGGGTGGGTCCACTGGGAGGTGTTCCGGAGGGTGTAGGGCCTGAGGTCCTGGTTCCTCTCCACGGGCATCGTCATGGCCAGAGCCTCGGGTCCTGACTGCTGACGGCCCTGGATGGTGGGCAGGCTTTGGGCCAGGCCCTTCTGACCCACCAGGAACAGGGTCTGACTGTAACCAACACCCGCCAGGCCCGTCTTTCATACCCGTATAACAAACACATCATGAAGAGAACAACAGGATCTGACTGTAACCAACACCCGCCACCCCCGTCTTTCATACCCGTATAACAAATACATCATGAAGAGAACAACAGGATCTAGAACAAGAGAACAACACACACTCTGTGTATGACACAGAAAGCCACAGAGAGAGAGCAGGCTCTGGCCAGTGACTGGCCAGGTGGAAAGTGACCAGTCATCACCTGCTGTGGCTGTTTATGCAAGTTAATTAAACGAACTGCAATGACGCAAGCGTGGCCCGTGAAACAAAAGGTCCCCAATCAGGCTAAATCTGATTAGAATTGTGTTTGTTACAAGGTGTTCAGTGATAGATTTCTAGATGATTCCTGAACCGATTTCGTTGGATAGGTCGCAAAAGAAAGAGCTCAATGCCTACTTTCTAATGAGTATAAAATGAAGTGTTGATTATTTAAGATGAATTTATAATCTGAATTGAAGTCACCTGAAAAGGGTCAGTTTTCGCCAGCATGTCGCTGAAAATTACAAACTGCGTTAAATCAGTTTGATGAAGGCAAACACAAAATGTAATGGTATAGATTTAAAGATGGAACTGCAACGATTCTGCCAGTATATAATACTTGCAGTTTACTGATCCGACAAAAGAGATATTTGATTTAAATATGGTGCATAAGAAGCACAGATTTCAGCTCAACCAGTGTGTACAGCGACACTAATTGCGGAGTGGTTGGCGTTAAGTGTTGACAATGAAAATTGGCTTTGTAACTTCTAAATACCTAATCTATTCTCATCCAAACACTATAGTAGTGTGGTTTTAGTTTCCAACAGCAGTCACATACAGAATTGTAACTCTAGCATTATGTGTGATGAGAAGGACAAAATGACATAAGCTTAGCAGTAGATGAAATCTTTACACTGACTAAGGATTAAACTAAAATTAAGTATGCTTCTAACTGATTAAAGTGTGTGTGTAAGCACAACAAATATAATATCGCAGCAAACGATACAGACTTGAATTGATAAATGGCTGGGAGCAGTGGAATAAAAGGAGCTTTGCAATCAAACCGGGAATGGCGTCACACATTCTGCACGGGTCGTTGGAGACCAGCGTTTAGTTGCGAAAAAGGTGTCTGCTATAGCTCAGCTTTCAGTTTGCGCTGTGAGTTGAGCCACAGTCATCTGCAGTCAGTTGAGCACTTGGCTACATGATAACACCCTGATTTCTTCCACCAGTGATTTCGTCAGTTGCCAGTTGTATGGAGGGCGAAAGAGAGACAGAAAGGGAAACGGAGGGAGGGAGGGAGAGAAAGAAAGAGAGGGAGAGAAAGAAAGGGAGGGAGAGAAAGAAAGAAAGAGAGATAAAGAAAGGGAGGGAGGGAGAGAAAGAAAGAGAGGAGGAGGGAGAGAAAGAAAGAGAGGGAGAGAGAAAGGATGAACACAAAGAGAGAGGAGAGGAGAAAGAAGAGGGGGGGGGGGGAGTGAGAGAAAGGGGGGAAAGAGAGAGAGGGGGTGAGAAAATGGAGAAAGAAAGAGGGGGGGGGAGAAAAAGAGGGGGGGGGCAGAAAGAGAGACAGGGGGGGGAGAGAAAGTGGGTGGTTAGTGGGCGAGGGGGGAACAGATAGAGAAACAGAAAGCGAGATACAAAGACAAACAGACGGGCAGAGGAAGAAGCACTGACTTGATGGAGGTCTGAATGCTTCCATCCTGGCGGGCCAGGGGCACGAAGATGACTTTGCTCTGACCAATGGCGTGGTCGATGATGAAGTTGTGGATGTTGCCTTTGATGCCGTACTTCACCTGGGCTTGTTGGTTCAGGTGATCAGTCTGTCACAGCAGTGAACAAACACAGACAATGGATATATGTTGATGTGAACTCTCACACACACACAGACACACACACACACACACACACACACACACACACACACACACACACACACACACACACACACACACACACCATCCGCACCCCTTCACACACACACACTCACAGACTGGTTGTTGCCCGAGTTGAGGTTGTCGAAGGACAGGACCATGGGAGGTTTCTGGTAGCAGGAGGAGTAGTTGCGCACTTTGTTGAGGTAGAAGGTGTCGGGCACCAAGGGCCCCGGCACCATTTGTGGTGTGTACCTCGTCAGGCACTCTCCGTACGGGGAAGGCTGCACAGGGACAACCATCACAGCCAGTTAGTACTAACACCACTACTGCTGCTGCTGCTACTGTTTGTGCTACTTCTTCTACAAGTTCTGCTACACACTCGTCTTTATCATGTGTCTATTTTTCTTCAAACAGTGAGAAGACAGTCAGCCTCTGCAACTGTTGCTACACGTTCTGCTTCACACTCGTCTTCATTGTAAAATAAATAAATAAATAAATAAGAATTTTTAAAAATATACATGTATATTTATATATGCATATTACTGCTTCTTCTTCTTCTTCTTCTTCTTCTTCTTCTTCTTCTATCCCTCCTCTTTTAAACTCACAAGAACTATAGTTTGAAGTTTAACATCAAAACCTTTGTATCTGTCTTAGTTTTTATGTCTCTTTTTTCTTCTTCCTCCTGCTGCTTTGTTTTTCATCATCAAGGTCATCATTCTTCTTCTTCTTTTTCATCTTCTTCTACTTCAATGTCACGAGATCTCGGATTCAGAGGTGCGATACCAAAACGTGTGTATCGTTCATCGTGCGTTGTGTTTGTCATAGTCAGTTCTGACGTTGTGTGTGTTATCTATCATGACCACCATTAGGGCTGTCCACATGGTGTCTAGTCAGTCAGTGTTGACGTTGTGTGTGCTATCTATCATGACCACCATTAGGGCTGTCCACATGGTGTCTAGTCAGTCAGTGTTGACGTTGTGTGTGCTATCTATCATGACCACCATTAGGGCTGTCCACATGGTGCATAGTCAGTCAGTGTTGACGTTGTGTGTGCTATCTATCATGACCACCATTAGGGCTGTCCACATGGTGCCTAGTCAGTCAGTTCTGACGTTGTGTGTGCTATCTATCATGACCACCATTAGGGCTGTCCACATGGTGCATAGTCAGTCAGTGTTGACGTTGTGTGTGCTATCTATCATGACCACCATTAGGGCTGTCCACATGGTGTCTAGTCAGTCAGTTCTGACGTTGTGTGTGCTATCTATCATGACCACCATTAGGGCTGTCCACATGGTGCCTAGTCGGTCAGTGTTGACGTTGTGTGTGTTATCTATCATGACCACCATTAGGGCTGTCCACATGGTGCCTAGTCAGTCAGTGTTGACGTTGTGTGTGCTATCTATCATGACCTCCATTAGGGCTGTCCACATGGTGCCTAGTCAGTCAGTGTTGACGTTGTGTGTGCTATCTATCATGACCTCCATTAGGGCTGTCCACATGGTGCCTAGTCGGTCAGTGTTGACGTTGTGTGTGCTATCTATCATGACCTCCATTAGGGCTGTCCACATGGTGCCTAGTTGGTCAGTTCTGACGTTGTGTGTGCTATCTATCATGACCACCATTAGGGCTGTCCACATGGTGCCTAGTCAGTCAGTGTTGACGTTGTGTGTGCTATCTATCATGACCACCATTAGGGCTGTCCACATGGTGCCTAGTCGGTCAGTTTTGACGTTGTGTGTGTTATCTATCATGACCACCATTAGGGCTGTCCACATGGTGCCTAGTCGGTCAGTTTTGACGTTGTGTGTGTTATCTATCATGACCACCATTAGGGCTGTCCACATGGTGCATAGTCGGTCAGTTTTGACGTTGTGTGTGCTATCTATCATGACCACCATTAGGGCTGTCCACATGGTGCCTAGTCGGTCAGTGTTGACGTTGTGTGTGCTATCTATCATGACCTCCATTAGGGCTGTCCACATGGTGCCTAGTCAGTCAGTTCTGACGTTGTGTGTGCTATCTATCATGACCACCATTAGGGCTGTCCACATGGTGCCTAGTCGGTCAGTTCTGACGTTGTGTGTGCTATCTATCATGACCACCATTAGGGCTGTCCACATGGTGCCTAGTCGGTCAGTTTTGACGTTGTGTGTGTTATCTATCATGACCACCATTAGGGCTGTCCACATGGTGCCTAGTCGGTCAGTGTTGACGTTGTGTGTGCTATCTATCATGACCACCATTAGGGCTGTCCACATGGTGCCTAGTCGGTCAGTGTTGACGTTGTGTGTGCTATCTATCATGACCACCATTAGGGCTGTCCACATGGTGTCTAGTCAGTCAGTGTTGACGTTGTGTGTGCTATCTATCATGACCACCATTAGGGCTGTCCACATGGTGCCTAGTCGGTCAGTTTTGACGTTGTGTGTGTTATCTATCATGACCACCATTAGGGCTGTCCACATGGTGCCTAGTCGGTCAGTGTTGACGTTGTGTGTGCTATCTATCATGACCACCATTAGGGCTGTCCACATGGTGCCTAGTCGGTCAGTGTTGACGTTGTGTGTGCTATCTATCATGACCACCATTAGGGCTGTCCACATGGTGCCTAGTCGGTCAGTTTTGACGTTGTGTGTGCTATCTATCATGACCACCATTAGGGCTGTCCACATGGTGCCTAGTCGGTCAGTGTTGATGTTGTGTGTGTTATCTATCATGACCACCATTAGGGCTGTCCACATGGTGCCTAGTCGGTCAGTGTTGACGTTGTGTGTGCTATCTATCATGACCACCATTAGGGCTGTCCACATGGTGCCTAGTCGGTCAGTTTTGACGTTGTGTGTGCTATCTATCATGACCACCATTAGGGCTGTCCACATGGTGCCTAGTCGGTCAGTGTTGACGTTGTGTGTGCTATCTATCATGACCACCATTAGGGCTGTCCACATGGTGCCTAGTCAGTCAGTTCTGACGTTGTGTGTGCTATCTATCATGACCACCATTAGGGCTGTCCACATGGTGCCTAGTCAGTCAGTGTTGACGTTGTGTGTGCTATCTGTCATGACCACCATTAGGGCTGTCCACATGGTGCCTAGTCGGTCAGTTTTGACGTTGTGTGTGCTATCTATCATGACCACCATTAGGGCTGTCCACATGGTGCCTAGTCGGTCAGTTCTGACGTTGTGTGTGCTATCTATCATGACCACCATTAGGGCTGTCCACATGGTGTCTAGTCGGTCAGTGTTGACGTTGTGTATGTTATCTATCATGACCACCATTAGGGCTGTCCACATGGTGCCTAGTCGGTCAGTGTTGACGTTGTGTGTGCTATCTATCATGACCACCATTAGGGCTGTCCACATGGTGCCTAGTCGGTCAGTTCTGACGTTGTGTGTGTTATCTGTCATGACCACCATTAGGGCTGTCCACATGGTGCCTAGTCAGTCAGTGTTGACGTTGTGTGTGCTATCTATCATGACCACCATTAGGGCTGTCCACATGGTGCCTAGTCAGTCAGTTCTGACGTTGTGTGTGCTATCTGTCATGACCACCATTAGGGCTGTCCACATGGTGCCTAGTCGGTCAGTTTTGACGTTGTGTGTGCTATCTATCATGACCACCATTAGGGCTGTCCACATGGTGCCTAGTCGGTCAGTGTTGACGTTGTGTGTGCCATCTATCATGACCACCATTAGGGCTGTCCACATGGTGCCTAGTCGGTCAGTTCTGACGTTGTGTGTGTTATCTGTCATGACCACCATTAGGGCTGTCCACATGGTGCCTAGTCAGTCAGTGTTGACGTTGTGTGTGCTATCTATCATGACCACCATTAGGGCTGTCCACATGGTGCCTAGTCGGTCAGTGTTGACGTTGTGTGTGCTATCTATCATGACCACCATTAGGGCTGTCCACATGGTGCCTAGTCGGTCAGTGTTGACGTTGTGTGTGCTATCTATCATGACCACCATTAGGGCTGTCCACATGGTGCCTAGTCGGTCAGTGTTGACGTTGTGTGTGCTATCTATCATGACCACCATTAGGGCTGTCCACATGGTGTCTAGTCGGTCAGTGTTGACGTTGTGTGGGAGAGGGGCGGGGAGAGGGGCGGGGAGAGGGGCGGGGAGCGGGGCGGGGAGCGGGGCGGGGAGAGGGGCGGGGAGAGGGGCGGGGAGAGGGGCGGGGAGCGGGGGAAGAAGAGTACAAACTTCCACAAAGAGCACTCCACCTCGACCTCTCCATCTCCAGCACCTACGCGCGCACGCTCGCAAGCACATTCCTACACACACACACACTCACTCTCTCTCTCTCTCTCTCTCTCTCTCTCTCTCTCTCTCTCTACTCACACACACACACACACACACACACACACACACACGCGCGCGCGCGAACCCACCAACCTCCAAGACGGTGTAGGATTCCTTCTGGCCGTTCACGTTGTCGCTCTTGTCCCTGACGACGCCGACAGAGAACAGCTTCCTCATGTCCACGTGGAGCAGGTTCAGGAGACCCTTCTTGATGTTCATGCTGAACAGCGGCTCCCAGGAGACAAAGGTCGCCGCCTCCACCTGACCCTCGCTCCACCTACACCAGGCAGGGGGTAAGGGGGGGGGGGGAGTAAGTGAAATGCGGGAAGAACCAGAGAGAAAAGTAAGAGGGGAAGAAGAAGAATGGGAAGATATTTTATACAGACGATTGCAGAGACGAGACTGAAGAAATTAGGATTTCCTACTTTGGGGTATTCAATTGTCATTGTCAGAAAGTTTTCATTTAGTAGTGGTAATAGTGCAAGTAGTAGTGATAGTGGTAATTTATTTGCTTTACATCTGTTCAGTTACTTTTATCTGTCTGTCTACTTGTCCCACACCCCTATATACAGTGTTTCTGACCTCAAGCTTAAGGGCGGTACGGGGCTTGGATCATCTGGTCCTGATGTCTGACTGATTCAGCCGTCAGCAATGTTCACCCCGCTTTCCATTTACATATCACTGTTTTATTATCATTATTAACATTATTATCATCACCATCATTATCATTATTTTATTGTTTTCTTCTTTTTTTTTAAAATATTTTCTTCACAGAAGATATGGTAGATATGAATCAGTCCACATTCTCTGACACCTCCTTGAAGCTGAAACTATTATCAATATTATCTTTTTATTCGTTTATCTATCTATCTATCTATCTATCTATCTATCTATCTATCTATCTATCTACCTATATGTCTGTCTGTCTGTCTGCATCAATCTATCTATCTATCTATCTATCTATCTATCTATCTGCTTTACATCAGACCAACCACTCATTTGTTCATCCACGTCTCCCATGCACCTCAAATGACGACACAGCCAGTCATCACGATGGACAATCATCACGATACAGACAGTCATCACGATACAGACAGTCATCACGATGGACAGTCATCACGACACAGACAGTCATCACGACACAGACAGTCATCACAATGGACAGTCATCACGACACAGACAGTCATCACGACACAGACAGTCATCACAATGGACAGTCATCACGATGGACAGTCATCACGACGCAGACAGCCATCACGATACAGACAGTCATCACGACACAGACAGTCATCACGACGCAGACAGTCATCACGATACAGACAGTCATCGCGACACAGACAGTCATCACGATGGACAGTCATCACGATACAGACAGTCATCACGATGGACAGTCATCACGACGCAGACAGTCATCACGATACAGACAATCATCACGATACAGACAGTCATCACGATGGACAGTCATCACGATACAGACAGACATCACGATGGACAGTCATCACGACACAGACAGTCATCACGACACAGACAGTCATCACGATGGACAGTCATCACGATATCACGATACAGACAGTCACCACGATGGACAGTCATCACGATGGACAGTCATCACGATATCACGATACAGACAGTCATCACGATACAGACAGTCATCACGATGGACAGTCATCACGATATCACGATACAGACAGTCATCACGATACAGACAGACATCACGATGGACAGTCATCACGACACAGACAGTCATCACGATACAGACAGACAGTCATCACGACACAGACAGTCATCAAGATACAGACAGACATCACGACACAGACAGTCATCACGATGCAGACAGTCATCACGATACAGACAGCCATCACGACACAGACAGTCATCACGATACAGACAGTCATCACGACACAGACAGTCATCACGATGGACAGTCATCACGATATCACGATACAGACAGTCACCACGATGGACAGTCATCACGATGGACAGTCATCACGATATCACGATACAGACAGTCATCACGATACAGACAGTCATCACGATGGACAGTCATCACGATATCACGATACAGACAGTCATCACGATACAGACAGTCATCACGATGGACAGTCATCACGACACAGACAGTCATCACGATACAGACAGAGTCATCACGACACAGACAGTCATCAAGATACAGACAGCCATCACGACACAGACAGTCATCACGATGCAGACAGTCATCACGACACAGACAGTCATCACGATGGACAGCCATCACGACACAGACAGTCATCACGATGCAGACAGTCATCACGACACAGACAGCCATCACGATACAGACAGTCATCACGACACAGACAGCCATCACGACACAGACAGTCATCACGATGCAGACAGTCATCACGATACAGACAGCCATCACGACACAGACAGTCATCACGATACAGACAGTCGTCAAGACACAGACAGTCATCACGACACAGACAGTCATCACGATGGACAGTCATCACGACACAGACAGTCATCACGATACAGACAGCCATCACGACACAGACAGTCATCACGACACAGACAGTCATCACGATGGACAGTCACCACGATACAGACAGTCATCACGATGGACAGTCATCACGATACAGACAGTCATCACGACACAGACAGTCATCACGATACAGACAGTCATCACGACACAGACAGTCATCAAGATACAGACAGTCATCACGATGGACAGTCATCACGATACAGACAGTCATCACGACACAGACAGTCATCACGACACAGACAATCATCACGATGGACAGTCACCACGATACAGACAGTCATCACGACACAGATAGTCATCACGGCACAGACAGTCATCACGACACAGACAGTCATCACGGCACAGACAGTCATCACGATGGACAGTCATCACGACACAGACAGTCATCACGACACAGACAGTCAGACAGTCATCACGACACAGTCATCACGACACAGACAGTCATCACGATGGACAGTCATCACGACACAGACAGTCGTCACGACACAGACAGTCATCACGATGGACAGTCATCACGACACAGACAGTCATCACGATCATCACGACACAGACAGTCATCACGACACAGACAGTCAGACAGTCATCACGACACAGTCATCACGACACAGACAGTCATCACGATCATCACGACACAGACAGTCATCACGACACAGACAGTCATCACGATGGACAGTCATCACGACACAGACAGTCATCACGACACAGACAGTCATCACGATGGACAGTCATCACGACACAGACAGTCATCACGATGGACAGTCATCACGACACAGACAGTCATCACGACACAGACAGTCATCACGATGGACAGTCATCACGATGGACAGTCATCACGATACAGACAGTCATCACGATGGACAGTCATCACGACACAGACAGTCATCACGACACAGACAGTCATCACGATGGACAGTCATCACGACACAGACAGTCATCACGATGGACAGTCATCACGATGGACAGTCATCACGATGGACAGTCATCACGACACAGACAGTCATCACGACACAGACAGTCATCACGACACAGACAGTCATCACGATGGACAGTCATCACGACACAGACAGTCATCACGATCATCACGACACAGACAGTCATCACGACACAGACAGTCATCACGATACAGACAGTCATCACGATACAGACAGCCATCACGATACAGACAGTCATCACGATACAGACAGTCATCACGATGGACAGTCATCACGACACAGACAGTCATCACGATACAGACAGTCATCACGACACAGACAGTCATCACGATGGACAGTCATCACGACACAGACAGTCATCACGATACAGACAGTCATCACGATGGACAGTCATCACGACACAGACAGTCATCACGACACAGACAGTCATCATGATGGACAGTCATCACGACACAGACAGTCATCATGATGGACAGTCATCACGACACAGACAGTCATCACGACACAGACAGTCATCATGATGGACAGTCATCACGACACAGACAGTCATCACGACACAGACAGTCAGTCATCACGACACAGACAGTCATCACGATACAGACAGTCATCACGACACAGACAGTCATCACCACACAGACAGTCATCACCACACAGACAGTCATCACGATGGACAGTCATCACGACACAGACAGTCATGACGACACAGACAGTCATCACGATACAGACAGCTATCACGACACAGACAGTCAGTCATCACGACACAGACAGTCATCACGACACAGACAGTCATCAGTCATCACGACACAGACAGTCATCACGACACAGACAGTCATCACGATGGACAGTCATCACGATACAGACAGTCATCACGACACAGACAGTCATCAAGATACAGACAGCCATCACGATACAGACAGTCATCACGATACAGACAGCCATCACGATACAGACAGTCATCGCGATGGACAGTCATCACGATGGACAGTCATCACGACACAGACAGTCATCACGACACAGACAGTCGTCACGATACAGACAGCCATCACGACACAGACAGTCATCACGATGGACAGTCATCACGACACAGCCAGTCATCATGATACAGACAGTCATCACGATGGACAGTCATCACGATACAGACAGTCATCACGACACAGACAGTCATCATGATGGACAGTCATCACGACACAGACAGTCATCACGACACAGACAGTCAGTCATCACGACACAGACAGTCATCACGATGGACAGTCATCACGATACAGACAGTCATCATGACACAGACAGTCATCACCACACAGACAGTCATCACGATACAGACAGTCATCACCACACAGACAGTCATCACGATGGACAGTCATCACGATGGACAGTCATCTCGATGGACAGTCATCACGACACAGACAGTCATCACGGCACAGACAGTCATCACGATACAGACAGTCATCACGATGGACAGTCATCACGATACAGACAGTCATCACGACACAGACAGTCAGTCATCACGACACAGACAGTCATCACGACACAGACAGTGATCAGTCATCACGACACAGACAGTCATCACGACACAGACAGTCATCACGGCACATCTGTTGTCTGTAGTGTTTTAACATACGGAGCCGTGTGCTGGGGGGGAAACCTGACCAAACATGACAAAGACAGGTTGGAAAAAGTCATTAGGAAAGCGGGTGGGGTGGTGGGTATAAGACAAGACACCTTTAGCGACATGCACAATAGAAAACTGACTGACAGACTAATAACAATTTTGACCGACGTAAGACACCCACTACATGATGACATTAATAGCAGAAGGTCAGACATAAGTGGTAGGTTTAGAGCTCCACGCGCAAGAACATCTCGATACATTAATTCATTTATTCCTACAGCCATTCGCGCACACAATCAAAACATCCAATACACTAAGTGAACCCTCCCACCCCCCAAGCCCCCTCGCCACAGCAACACCTGAACTTCACCAGCAGACGAGTGTATGGGAGCAGACATTATGCGTGCATGTGGGACTGAGCGGGTGAGCACGGGCAAGCAAGCATTTTTGTGTGTGTGTGATCGGAAGTGATTTTTAAATATTTTCTTATTTTACTTGGATTTCATGTATCTTAATGTTAATGTTCTAATCTTATTGGCGTGACATATGTTATGTGCATGCATACGTTGTTTGTGTGTGTGTGTGTGTGTGTGTGTGTGTGTGTGTGTGTGTGTGTGTGTGTGTGTGTGTGTGTGTGTGTGCATTTTACTTATATATACGATTTATTCCCTTGATGTTTTTATTTATGTATTGTTGTACAATACCTTATGGTCTTAACGTGTGTGTGTGTGTGTGTGTGTGTGTGCATGTGTGTGTATGTGTGTGTGGGTGTGTGTGCGTGCGTGCGCGCATGTCATTTTTAGTAATCTTATACCCTTTTTTTGTTGGATGTTTTCATTTGTTAATATTGTTGTACAATACCCTATTGTCTTAACATGAGTATGTGTGTGGGGGTGGGGGGGTGGGGGGGTTAGTATATCGTCAGCTATTGGGTATTCTTATTTGACTAGTTTTAATCTCTTCTTATGTTGCGCATGATTTTATGCCAGTGTTTACAATGAGCCTGTGATTGCACAACTTAATTTCCATGTGGATTAATAAAGTGTTTTTGATTTGATTTGATTTGATTTGATTTGATCACGATGGACAGTCATCACGATACAGACAGTCATCACGACACAGACAGTCATCAAGATACAGACAGCCATCACGATACAGACAGTCATCACGATACAGACAGCCATCACGATACAGACAGTCATCGCGATGGACAGTCATCACGATGGACAGTCATCACGACACAGACAGCCATCACGACACAGACAGCCATCACGACACAGACAGTCATCACGATGGACAGTCATCACGATGGACAGTCATCACGACACAGACAGTCATCAAGATACAGACAGTCATCACGATGGACAGTCCTAACGACACAGACAGTCCTAACGACACAGACAGTCCTAAGGACAGGACACAGAGACACAGGCAGGACAGGACACAGGCAGTCCGAAGGACACAGACACCACAGTCCTAAGGACACAGACACCATAGTCCTAAGGACACATACAGTCCTAAGGACAAACACCACAGTCCTAAGGACACATACAGTCCTAAGGACACAGACACCACAGTCCTAAGGACACATACAGTCCTAAGGACACAGACACCACAGTCCTAAGGACACAGACACCACAGTCCTAAGGACTCACTGGAAGCTGAAGGGCTGCTGCAGGGGCTGGATCATCTGACTGTTCATGTCGGCCTCAATGCCGTCTAGCAGCTGGCTCTGGCCCTGCATGAAGAACAGCGGGCCGTTCTCCGGCAAGAACTTGTCCATCTTCTGCAGGCTGAGCTTCTTCAGCTGTGGGCACACGGCACAGGGTCAGGACTGGGGGATGCTGTGCTCAGCTCTGTGTGGGAACACTACAGTCTGTTCGTCCTAATGACACAGACTGGGGGATGCTGTGCTCAGCTCTGTGTGGGAACACTACAGTCTGTTCGTCCTAATGACACAGACTGGGGGATGCTGTGCTCAGCTCTGTGTGGGAACACTACAGTCTGTTCGTCCTAATGACACAGACTGGGGGATGCTTTGCTCAGCTCTGTGTGGGAACACTTCGGTCTGTTCGTCCTAATGACACAGACTGGGGGATGCTTTGCTCAGCTCTGTGTGGGAACACTACAGTCTGTTCGTCCTAATGACACAGACTGGGGGATGCTGTGCTCAGCTCTGTGTGGGAACACTACAGTCTGTTCGTCCTAATGACACAGACTGGGGGATGCTGTGCTCAGCTCTGTGTGGGAACACTACAGTCTGTTCGTCCTAATGACACAGACTGGGGGATGCTTTGCTCAGCTCTGTGTGGGAACACTACAGTCTGTTCGTCCTAATGACACAGACTGGGGGATGCTGTGCTCAGCTCTGTGTGGGAACACTTCGGTCTGTTCGTCCTAATGACACAGACTGGGGGATGCTTTGCTCAGCTCTGTGTGGGAACACTTCGGTCTGTTCGTCCTAATGACACAGACTGGGGGATGCTTTGCTCAGCTCTGTGTGGGAACACTTCGGTCTGTTCGTCCTAATGACACAGACTGGGGGATGCTTTGCTCAGCTCTGTGTGGGAACACTTCGGTCTGTTCGTTTAGAAACTTGTGATGGTGAAAGGAACAGAAGGGAAGGACTGAGTGCTGGTGGAGTTCAGCTCTGTGTGTGTGTGTGTGTGTGTGTGTGCACCAGAAGCTGGTGATTGTAATAGGTCTCTTGACATGGCCGGCTGCATGCTGGGTGGAGTTTACCTGTGTTTGTACTTTACGGTCTATTCGTTTATTGCACGTCAGTGATGGTTAGGTTACATTGAAGTGAGTGAAGGTCCAATTAGGGCTTTGTGGTGTTGGTATAAGAACTAAGGGGGTATAATCATTAGTATATAAGAACGAACTGGGTAAAATTATTGTCAAAATTACTGGTATACAAGAACGAAGAAGGCATAATTATTGGTATATAAAAACGAAGGGGGCATAATTACTGGTTATAAGAACGAAGGGAGGGGGATAATTATTGGTACATAAGAACGAACGGAGTAAAATTATTGGTATAGAAGAACGAAGAGGGCATAATTATCGGTAAATAAGAACAAACGTGGGTAAAATTATTGTCAAATTATTGGTATAATTTTATAAGAACGAAGTGGCATAATTATGGATATAAATTATAAGAACGATTGATATATAAGAACGTACGGGAATAAAATTGTCAAAATTATCGGTATATAAGAACGAAAGGGGCATAATTATTAGTATATAAGAACGAATTTATCAAAATAAAGGATGCTGGGGGAATGAATGAAGAAGAAATAATTGAATAAATTAAGAAAAAAATCAAATTTGTTGTGGAAGAAAACGAATATATCAATGAACGAAGAAAAGAGATCAAATTTGTTGGGAAAAGACAAGAAGTGATAATGGATGAATTGATGTTGGAGACCAGCACAGGCCCTGTGAGCTTTGCTCACCAGAGGGAGAAAGTCAGTGAAAGAAAGAAAAAAACGTGTGTGTGGGTGTGTGTGTGTGTCGGCGAATAATATGATAATGATAATAACAATAGTAATAAAAGTAATAGTGATTCAAAATAACAAAAGCAAAAAAACATGATAAACCCATAAAAAAATAATTAAAAACAACAACAAAACAACATCAAAACCAAACTCACTTCTGAAAGAACTGTCACTCTTTGCTCCCTTAAAAAGCCAAGACGAAGGGAGAAAACTACTGTTCTTATGATTTGCCTCCCCTTGAATGCCCCAGACCTCGTTGATCCTCCCTTCCACTCCTGAAGACAAGACAAGACAAGACAAAACAAAACAAAACAAGACAAAACAAAACAAAACAAAACAAGACAAAACAAAGAACCTTAGCTAACCTGGGCCACGACATGCAGATTGTTGATTTTGAGGTGAAGGTCAGCGTTGAGCTTCAGTCCGCTCCATAGCTGGGAGGTTTCCGGCGATCCTGTCGCCAGCTGCACTTGGTACCGGTATACCAGGTGCTGTTTACCGCTGCCTGAAACAGTGACGGTGGTGGTGTTGGCAGTGGTGTTATTGTGATTATCATCATGATTATCATCAGCCAACGATAATAACAAGCGTAAATTATCATCATCCAACGATAATAACAGGCGTAAATTAGTATCATCCAACGATAATGACAAGCGTAAATTAGTATCATCCAACGATAATGACAAGCGTAAATTAGTATCATCCAACGATAACAACAAGCGTAAATGATTATCAACCAACGATAATAACAATCATGATAATGCTGTATGTCCTTGTTGATCCACACCTTTCACAACAGCACACAAATGTTTAATGGAAAGGGGAGTTTGAGAGAGAAAGAGGGAGAGAGAGACAGTGAACTTCACAAGATGAACTCCTCACGTTTTGCACGACTTCCTTGTGCGTACAGGGACCAGTGTTGTTGAGAGAGAGAGAGAAGAGAGAGAGAGAGGAGAGAGAGAGAAGAGAGAAAGAGCTGAACGCTGAACACTGAAATGTTAAATGTCATCAGCTGTAAAGTTCCAGTGATATGGTATGTACTAATCACAACAAAATAGTGCAAAACATAAAATGGAACAGAAAGGAAAAAGAATAAGAGATTTGCGACACTGGCACTTTGTCATTAGCTTTAAAGTACATGTGACAGGGGGGCGGGGGGGGGGGGGGGGGGTAATGTGCCTTTTTTCAGTCGTTCGTCTCCAAGGTTTGGACAGTACACAGAAAACAAAGTACATATAAATCATATAGTAAAATATTTATGCGTGTAACATCGACACACATTATATCAATACAAAAACATACTAAAACACATATAAATCATGAAATATTTTTTTATGCCTGAACATCAAAACCCATCACATCAATACGAACACATTATACAGTTACATTGTCGAGAATGACCATCCAAATGTCACCTTTCCTTTTCATCTATGCTTTTTTCCTCATAGAACCCATACTAATTTTTAATTGATAAATGAGTATTTGGACCGATGATGGACGTTTTCCGTATATTCATTGCCTCGGATACATATTTTGCAAGTGAAAGTATCCTATCTTCATTTTCTGTCATCACAATGCCGATCAAATCTTTTCTCCTTGCTGGAGCTGAATTGAAAAGGGTACAGTTTTTTCGCAGTTCATGGTACAGTTTTTTCGCAGTTCATGGTACAGTTTTTTCGTAGTTCATGGTATCTTTTGCGGATAAATATGAAATGATTTTCATCTTCTGGGCTTTCGCCACACATTGGGCAGGAGAGGTTGCTACCTCTGAATCGAACCATCTTCTGTTGGCATTCAGTCCAAGCTTCGTAAAGCAGATTTTATGCTATTTATTTGTGACGCTCTTAACCCTTTCACCGCCAGTCAATTTAGAGTACAAATTCTCTTGTGGTACAAACACAGAAAAGACAGTGGCTAAGAATAGCTCGGGATTCCCCCTGCGATGTATAGAAAATATGGCCTATCCTACCACCGAACATTAAGAGCAGTAGGTTCATGGATAACAGACCAATGAATGGTCACCTTTCAGTGACATGGGTCCTCTACCACGCCTGTGCATAAATGCGAGCTTGGCGGTGAAAGGGTTAATATACTTCTGTTTGTATTACTGATTTAAATTAATAGGACCATTTATACCTATCATTGCTCTCTATTTCTCCGTGCCAGTTTTGCTTGTAACATGCTATAGGTCCATCTTTGGTGCTTGCTAGAACTTCACTTCCCTTGACCCATTTATGTCAATCTATCTCTCCTCCTTCAATGATTTGATCTTTTCAACGATAATCTGTCGTGTCGTACTTAATTCGGTAATGCACATGCTTTCATTTATGCCTTTTGTTTTCATATGTAATTGTGTGTGTGTGTGTGTGTGTGTGTGTGTGTGTGTGTGTGTGTGTGTGTGTGTGTGTGTGTGTGTGTGTGTGTGTGTGTGTGTGTGTGTGTGTTTTGCCATTGTTTTTTCCGCTTTTCCTCTTTGCCCTTGAGGGCCGGATGTTAAAAAGCAGCTGTGCTTACTCCACTACCCTCGTGAAATAAAAAATCGTTTCCTTTCGTTTCTTTTCTTCAAATTCCTATACAAAGCCGCTCTCGTGCCCTGCTCCTTGGCACATCTGTTGCAGAGTTGAAAATTAGTGTGCATCAGTGTTAATGATTTAGTATTACCAGAGTTAGATTATTCTTAGTAGTAGTGAAGAATTTATGTACTGTTGGTTATTAGTTGCTAAGAATCCGTTGGTTTTTATAAGTAAAGGAATACATGCCATACAGTGTGTGTCTGCCAGAAGTATGCTTTAAGCACATGCCATACAGTGTGTGTCTGCCAGAAGTATGCTTTAAGTACATGCCATACAATGTGTGTCTGTCAGAAGTATGCTTTAAGTACATGCCATACAATGTCTGTCTGTCAGAAGTATGCTTTAAGTACATGCCATACAGTGTGTGTCTGCCAGAAGTATGCTTTAAGTACATGCCATACAATGTGTGTCTGTCAGAAGTATGCTTTAAGCACATGCCATACAGTGTGTGTCTGCCAGAAGTATGCTTTAAGTACATGCCATACAATGTGTGTCTGTCAGAAGTATGCTTTAAGCACATGCCATACAATGTGTGTCTGTCAGAAGTATGCTTTAAGCACATGCCATACAATGTGTGTGTCAGAAGTATGCTTTAAGCACATGCCATACAGTGTGTGTCTGTCAGAAGTGTGCTTTTAGTACATGTCATACAGTGTGTGTCTGTCAGAAGTGTGCTTTTAGTACATGTCATACAGTGTGTGTCTGCCAGAAGTATGCTTTAAGTACATGCCATACAGTGTGTGTGTGTCAGAAGTATGCTTTAAGTACATGCCATACAGTGTGTGTCTGTCAGAAGTGTGCTTTTAGTACATGTCATACAGTGTGTGACTGCCAGAAGTATGCTTTAAGTACATGCCATACAGTGTGTGTGTGTCAGAAGTATGCTTTAAGTACATGCCATACAATGTGTGTCTGTCAGAAGTATGCTTTAAGTACATGCCATACAGTGTGTGTCTGTCAGAGGTATGCTTTAAGTACATGCCATACAGTGTGTGTGTGTCAGAAGTATGCTTTAAGTACATGCCATACAATGTGTGTCTGTCAGAAGTATGCTTTAAGTACATGCCATACAATGTGTGTCTGTCAGAAGTATGCTTTAAGTACATGCCATACAATGTGTGTCTGTCAGAAGTGTGCTTTTAGTACATGCCATACAGTGTGTGTCTGCCAGAAGTGTGCTTTAAGTACATGCCATACAATGTGTGTCTGTCAGAAGTATGCTTTAAGTACATGCCATACAATGTGTGTCTGCCAGAAGTGTGCTTTTAGTACATGCCATACAGTGTGTGTCTGTCAGAAGTGTGCTTTTAGTACATGCCATACAGTGTGTGTCTGTCAGAAGTGTGCTTTTAGTACATGCCATACAATGTGTGTCTGTCAGAAGTATGCTTTAAGTACATGCCATACAGTGTGTGTCTGTCAGAAGTGTGCTTTTAGTACATGCCATACAGTGTGTGTCTGCCAGAAGTGTGCTTTGGGTGCATGCCATACAGTGTGTGTCTGCCAGAAGTGTGCTTTAAGTACATGCCATACAGTGTGTGTCTGCCAGAAGTGTGCTTTAAGTACATGCCATACAGTGTGTGTCTGTCAGAAGTATACTTTAAGTACATGCCATACAGTGTGTGTCTGTCAGAATTGTGCTTTAAGTACATGCCATACAGTGTGTGTCTGTCAGAAGTATGCTTTAAGTACATGCCATACAATGTGTGTCTGCCAGAAGTGTGCTTTAAGTACATGCCATACAGTGTGTGTCTGTCAGAAGTGTGCTTTAAGTACATGCCATACAATGTGTGTCTGCCAGAAGTATGCTTTAAGTACATGCCAAACAGTGTGTGTCTGCCAGAAATATGCTTTAAGTACATGCCATACAGTGTGTGTCTGCCAGAAGTGTGCTTTGGGTGCATGCCATACAGTGTGTGTCTGTTAGAAGTATGCTTTGGGTGTATGTCATACAGTTGTGTCTGTTAGAAGTATGCTTTGGGTGCATGCCAAACAGTGTGTGTCTGTCAGAAGTATGCTTTGGGTGTATGTCATACAGTTGTGTGCCTGCCAGATGCATGCTTTGGGTGTATGCTTTGATAGATGTGTGCATGTTAGAAGCTCGTCAAAAAGTTGGTAAGCAGAAGGAAAGTCGTGTGTTTCCAAACTGAACTGGGAATCCATTATCATCATACGGAGAGATGGAGACAGACATGCAGACAGACATACAGGTGGGCAGGCAGGCAGGCAAACATACAGAATAATGAACAAACGATATACAATAGATACAAAAAGAGACACATAGAGAGACAAAGCCAGCAACCGAGAAAAAAAAATGAACGAATAAATAAGCCTACATAATCACATTATGTCTACATTTTATAATTAAAAAGACTTACTTGGTTTCAAGCTGCCGAACTGGTAGGACGTGGCACCTGAAATTGATCATAAACAAAATGAGAATCAACACGCATTATGGTCATAGGGACAGATGGATGGATGAAAATAGTATGTTTATGTATGTACGCATGTATGCATGCATATATGTTATTCGATATGTATTCTCTCTCTCTCTCTCTCTCTCTCTCTCTCTCTCTCTCTCTCTCTCTCTCTCTCTCTCTCTCTCTCTCTCTCCCGCTTCACGTGCACAAACACCCACAAACACACACAGTGTCACACACCCCACAAACACACAGTGTCACACACCCCACAAACACACACAGTGTCACACACCCCACAAACACACAGTGTCACACACACAAACACACACAGTGTCACACACCCCACAAACACACACAGTGTCACACACACAAACACACACAGTGTCACACACACAAACACACACAGTGTCACACACCCCACAAACACACACAGTGTCACACACCCCACAAACACACACAGTGTCACACACCCCACAAACACACACAGTGTCACACACACAAACACACACAGTGTCACACACACAAACACACACAGTGTCACACACACAAACACACACAGTGTCACACACACAAACACACACAGTGTCACACACCCCACAAACACACAGTGTCACACACACAAACACACACAGTGTCACACACACAAACACACACAGTGTCACACACACAAACACACACACACAGTGTCACACACCCCACAAACACACACAGTGTCACACACCCCACAAACACACACAGTGTCACACACCCCACAAACACACACACACAGTGTCACACACACAAACACACACAGTGTCACACACCCCACAAACACACACAGTGTCACACACCCCACAAACACACACAGTGTCACACACACAAACACACACAGTGTCACACACACAAACACACACAGTGTTACACATCCCCACACACACACAGTGTCACACACCCCACAAACACACACAGTGTCACACACACACACAAACACACACAGTGTCACACACACAAACACACACAGTGTCACACACCCCACAAACACACAGTGTCACACACCAACCCCACAAACACACAGTGTCACACAACCCCACAAACACACACAGTGTCCACACAACCCCACAAACACACAGTGTCACACACCCCACAAACACACACAGTGTCACACAACCCCACAAACACACACAGTGTCACACACCCCACACACACACAGTGTCACACACCCCACAAACACACACAGTGTCACACACCCCACAAACACACACAGTGTCACACACCCCACAAACACACACACACAGTGTCACACACCACAAACACACACAGTGTCACACACCCCACAAACACACACAGTGTCACACACCCCACAAACACACACAGTGTCACACACCCCACAAACACACACAGTGTCACACACCCCACAAACACACACAGTGTCACACACCCCACAAACACACACAGTGTCACACAACCCCACAAACACACACAGTGTCACACACCCCCACACACACAGTGTCACACACCCCACAAACACACACAGTGTCACACACCCCACAAACACACACAGTGTCACACAACCCCACAAACACACACAGTGTCACACACACAAACACACACAGTGTCACACAACCCCACAAACACACACAGTGTCACACACCACACAAACACACACAGTGTCACACACCCCACAAACACACACAGTGTCACACACCCCACAAACACACACAGTGTCACACACACACACAAACACGCACAGTGTCACACACACACCCCCACACACACAGTGTCACACACCCCCACACACACACAGTGTCACACACCCCCACACACACACAGTGTCACACACACCCCCACACACACACAGTGTCACACACACCCCCACACACACACAGTGTCACACACCCCCACACACACACAGTGTCACACACCCCACAAACACACACAGTGTCACACACCCCCACACACACACAGTGTCACACACACCCCCACACACACACAGTGTCACACACCCCCACACACACACAGTGTCACACCCCACAAACACACACATTGTCACACACCCCACAAACACACACATTGTCACACACCCCACAAACACACACATTGTCACACACCCCACAAACACACACAGTGTCACCCCCCCCCACACACACACACACACACACACACACACACAGTGTCACACACACAAACACACACAGTGTCACACACACAAACACACACAGTGTCACACAACCCCACAAACACACACAGTGTCACACAACCCTACAAACACACACAGTGTCACACAACCCCACAAACACACACAGTGTCACACACACAAACACACACAGTGTCACACACACAAACACACACATTGTCACACACCCCACAAACACACACAGTGTCACACAACCCCACAAACACACACAGTGTCACACACCCCACAAACACACACAGTGTCACACACCCCACAAACACACACAGTGTCACACACCCCACAAACACACACAGTGTCACACACCCCACAAACACACACAGTGTCACACACCCCACAAACACACACAGTGTCACACAACCCCACAAACACACACAGTGTCACACACACAAACACACACAGTGTCACACACCCCACAAACACACACAGTGTCACACACCACACAAACACACACAGTGTCACACACACAAACACACACAGTGTCACACACCCCCACAAACACACACAGTGTCACACACACAAACACACACAGTGTCACACACCCCACAAACACACACAGTGTCACACACACAAACACACACAGTGTCACACACCCCCACAAACACACACAGTGTCACACACACAAACACACACAGTGTCACACACCCCACAAACACACACAGTGTCACACACACAAACACACACAGTGTCACACACACAAACACACACAGTGTCACACACACAAACACACACAGTGTCACACACCCCACAAACACACACAGTGTCACACAACCCCACAAACACACACAGTGTCACACAACCCCACAAACACACACAGTGTCACACACCACACAAACACACACAGTGTCACACACACAAACACACACAGTGTCACACACCCCACAAACACACACAGTGTCACACAACCCCACAAACACACACAGTGTCACACACACACACAATGAGAGTCAAGACTTCAGGTTCAGGAATCAAAAAAAATTATCACTCAATTATAAATATTTTTGGCATTGCCTCGTCTTCTAATCTTCTAACGGACAATAATATTGGCAAATGATAAACAGCAATTCTTCTTCTTCTTCTTCTTCTTCTTCTTCTTCTTCTTCTTCTTCTTCTTCTTCTTCTTCTTCTCTGTTCGTGAGCTGCAACTCCCACGTTCATTCGTATGAACGCGAGTGGACTTTTATGTGTATGACCGTTTTTACCCACCGAACGCTGACATGGATTACAGGATCTTTAACGTGCGTATTTGATCTTCTGCTTGCGTATACACACGAAGGGGGTTCGGACACTAGCAGGTCTGTACATATGTTGACCTGGGAGATCGTAAAAATCACCACCCTTCACCACCAACCGCCGTCGCCGTGATTCGAACCCGGAACTCTCAGATTGAAAGTCCAACGTTTTAATCACTGGGCTATTGCGCCTGTCAACTAACAATACAATTCATACCACCACTACTACTACCACTACCATTACTTCTGCTATTACTTCCACAAATCATTACCATGGGCACCATCATCATCATCATCACCATCTTTGTCACCATCATCAGCATCATCATCATTGTCACCATCATCAGCATCATCATCGCCATCATCATCATTGTCACCATCATCAGCAGCATCATCATCATCATTGTTACCATCATCATCGTCATCATTGTTACCATCATCATTGTCGTCGTCATCATCATTGTCACCATCATCATCACCATCATCATCATCATAATTGTCACCATCATCATCATCATCAACACCATCATCATCATCACCATCACCATCATTGTCACCATCACCATCATCATCATCATCACCACCATCATTGTCGCCATCACCATCATCATCATCATCACCATCATCGTCACCATCATCATCATCATCATCATCATCATCATCTTCATTGTCACCATCATTATCATTGTCACCATCTTCATCATCACCATCATCAGCATCATCATCATTGTCACCATCATCATCATCATCATCATCATCATTGTCACCATCATTATCATTGTTACCATCATCACCATCTTCATCATCATCATCATCATCATCACCACCATCATCATCACCATCACCATCATCATCATCGTTGTCACCATCATCATCATCATCACCACCACCATCATTGTCACCATCACCATCACCATCATCATCATTGTCACCATCATCATCATCATCATTATCTCCATCAACAGCATCGTCATCATCATTATCTCCATCATCAACATCATCGTCATCATTATAAGAAGTAATGAAGTGAACACACAGTCAGAGAAAGGAAGACAGAAAAGCAGGGAGACAGAAACAGATGCAGGGAGACAGAAACAGATGCAGAGAGACAGATGAAATGAGAAAGAAACACACACACACACACACACACACACACACACACACACACACACACACACACACACACACACAAGATAGAACCAACATACATATACAGCATACAGTCAACACCAAGAACAACGGTGCCAGCCCTACAAGAAAGAGATACTCACAGAGAGGTACAGTGAATGACAGAGGTACTCACAGAGAGGTACAGTGAATGACAGAGGTACTCACAGAGAGGTACAGACAATGACAGAGGTACTCACAGAGAGGTACAGTGAATGACAGAGGTACTCACAGAGAGGTACAGAGAATGACAGAGGTACTCACAGAGAGGTACAGACAATGACAGAGGTACTCACAGAGAGGTACAGAGAATGACAGAGGTACTCACAGAGAGGTACAGACAATGACAGAGGTACTCACAGAGAGGTACAGACAATGACAGAGGTACTCACAGAGGTACAGACAATGACAGAGGTACTCACAGAGAGGTACAGACAATGACAGAGGTACTCACAGAGGTACAGACAATGACAGAGGTACTCACAGAGAGGTACAGCCAATGACAGAGGTACTCACAGAGGTACAGACAATGACAGAGGTACTCACAGAGAGGTACAGACAATGACAGAGGTACTCACAGAGGTACAGACAATGACAGAGGTACTCACAGAGAGGTACAGACAATGACAGAGGTACTCACAGAGAGGTACAGTGAATGACAGAGGTACTCACAGAGGTACAGACAATGACAGAGGTACTCACAGAGAGGTACAGACAATGACAGAGGTACTCACAGAGAGGTACAGCCAATGACAGAGGTACTCACAGAGGTACAGCCAATGACAGAGGTACTCACAGAGAGGTACAGACAATGACAGAGGTACATACAATGACAGAGGTACTCACAGAGAGGTACAGACAATGACAGAGGTACTCACAGAGGTACAGACAATGACAGAGGTACTCACAGAGAGGTACAGCCAATGACAGAGGTACTCACAGAGAGGTACAGACAATGACAGAGGTACTCACAGAGGTACAGACAATGACAGAGGTACTCACAGAGAGGTACAGACAATGACAGAGGTACTCACAGAGAGGTACAGCCAATGACAGAGGTACTCACAGAGGTACAGCCAATGACAGAGGTACTCACAGGAGGTACAATGACAGAGGTACTCACAGAGAGGTACAGACAATGACAGAGGTACTCACAGGAGGTACAATGACAGAGGTACTCACAGAATGGTACAGACAATGACAGAGGTACTCACAGAGAGGTACAGACAATGACAGAGGTACTCACAGAGAGGTACAGACAATGACAGAGGTACTCACAGAGGTACAGACAATGACAGAGGTACTCACAGAGAGGTACAGACAATGACAGAGGTACTCACAGAGGTACAGACAATGACAGAGGTACTCACAGAGGTACAGACAATGACAGAGGTACTCACACAGAGGTACAGACAATGACAGAGATACTCACAGAGAGGTACAATGACAGAGGTACTCACAGAGGTACAGCCAATGACAGAGGTACTCACAGAGGTACAGACAATGACAGAGGTACTCACAGAGAGGTACAGACAATGACAGAGGTACTCACAGAGAGGTACAGCCAATGACAGAGGTACTCACAGAGGTACAGACAATGACAGAGGTACAGACAATGACAGAGGTACAGACAATGACAGAGGTACTCACAGAGGTACAGACAATGACAGAGGTACTCACAGAGAGGTACAGACAATGACAGAGGTACTCACAGAGGTACAGACAATGACAGAGGTACTCACAGAGGTACAGACAATGACAGAGGTACTCACAGAGAGGTACAGACAATGACAGAGGTACTCACAGAGAGGTACAGACAATGACAGAGGTACAGACAATGACAGAGGTACTCACAGGAGGTACAGACAATGACAGAGGTACAGACAATGACATAGGTACTCACAGAGAGGTACAGACAATGACAGAGGTACTCACAGAGGTACAGACAATGACAGAGGTACTCACGGAGTGCCAGCCCCACAAGGAAGGCCAGAACCACTAGCTTCATGGGTGGAGCCGCCGCCTTGTCGCTTTGATCAGGGTTCCAGGAAACAAGACCCACTCACTGTCCGGGTGGGGCAAAAGCCTAGGCTGCTGGGGGACTGCTCCACCCCGGCATTTTATACACCCTGACCCCACGTCCCTCCCACGGGAACGACGTCCTGTCATTTGCATAACGCTGAGCTGGGCAGTTTTGATTGGCGCCACATTGGCAGAGGAGGGTAGGAGGGGTTAGTGATTTGCATGCTGCTGATTTGGGCTTTTGTGACTGGATGAGGCAGCAAAACAGGGCATGGCTGATGCGCTGGTTAGTTTGAATCCTTGACCTCTCTCTCTCTCTCTCTCTCTCTCTCTCTCTCTCTCTTGTTGAATGATCAAGTGTACGTGTACAAATGTGACTGGTTAAAGAGTGGTGACCTTAAAAAAAAAAGGTTGTACGTTGTGGATACCCCACTCACCCCTATCCCCCCTCTTCAATCCCTCCCTCACACACACACACACACACACACACACACTCCCACCCTCACACACACACACACAATCACACACACACACACACTCCCCCAACACCCTTTGCCTTTTCCCCAGCCCCTCCTCATATCGTTTTATTCCACCATGTTTACCTGTGACGTCATGGAGTTAGTGCCCTGTGACGTCATGGGGGTTACTGTCCTGTGACGTCATGAGGGTTACTTTCCGCTCCATCCGCTGACATAGGGACAATGTTTCCTCTGCTTCCTAAAAGAGCGCCCCTCCACCAATGAGCACACTGGACAACTAGGAAATATTTGGAAGACTTCCCAGTGTGATGTTTGAAAAGAAAGGTCTGTGTGGTGAAATGTTGTCATTTAGCACATTGCTTTGATTGGGACGCAAAGTGGTTCGGGGCACACACCACCAGCTCAACATAATGATGATGTTGATAATAATAGTATAATAATGATAATAATCATAATAATAATCATCATCATCATAATCATAATAATAATGAAGATGATGATGATGAGAAGAAAAAGAAGAAGAAAGACAAAAAAGACAAAGAAGAAGAAGGAATAGACAGAGAAGAAACACTGTAAAATGTTAACTCTGCACACATAAAATAACAAGAGGCAGGGCCTTCAAGACTCACTTGTGATACACTTTTTAAAAAAATCCAAGCTTTTTATGTATTGAGTATAATTTCAAAATGTAATGTTTAAGATGAGAAAGATCAGTTTAAAGCAAATTAAGTCCCCTAGCATTACTTACAGAGAAATTTCCCTTTTTTACTATCTGCACCAAAACGTTTGCAAATAAATAAAACTTCCATGCTTAGCAAAAGAAGTTCCTGTTTAAACAAAAAATGATAATAATGACTGCTCTTTTTGTTGGGTCGAATATCAGATCAAAGTGCCAAGTTTAGAGAATACAAAAAATATAAATATAACAGTAAATGCAGTCTGCATATAAATAGGCTTCATTTTTTATTGTTTTGTGCCTATCCCACAGGTGCAATATTGTTTTAAACAAGATGACTGGAAAGAACTGAATTTTTCCTATTTTTATGCCTAATTTGGTGTCAACTGACAAAGTATTTGCAGAGAAAATGTCAATGTTAAAGTTTACCACGGTCACACACACACACACACACACACACACACACAGAGAGAGAGAGAGAGAGAGAGAGAGAGAGAGACAACCGAACACCGGGTTAAAACATAGACTCATTTTGTTTACACAAGTGAGTCAAAAACCAGGGGATAGAATGGAGTGAGAGAGGGGCGGGGGGGGGGGGGAGCGGGGGGGGGGGGGGGGGTGGAGAGAGGACGCAGCACCACGAATGCCGCAGTGTCCTGTCAGAGTGACGCCAGTGGCAGCGTGTGTTTGGATGGAGTGTCAGTCACAGGCCGAGTTGTGTCACTGTCCTGTCACAGTCCAGCATGACGCCTCAGGCCACTGCGTGCATTGTTCACCCGTGAGAAGAACCGTCCAGGCTGTGTATCCATGTATGCACACAGAAAGTCATCTGAAATGTGTCTATGTGTCTGTCTTTCCGTCTGTCTGTAAGCCTGTTTAGTTGTCTGCCTGTGTGTATAAGATAAGATAAGAATAACTTTATTATCTCCAACTGGAGAAATTTGGTCAGGTGCATTATCACAACATAGACAAGTAAACAACATGGGGACCATAACTGTAAAAAGCCAACAACAGCCCCTACAAATATTACGAAGATACAAATGTAAAAAAAGTAAAAAATATCACATACATCGTTTCATACATACATCCACACACTGCAGGTAATAACTAGTATTCTTAATGTAAAAACAGAAAGAATTAAGAAACATTATTTGAATATAATTATAAACATTGCCTACTATACTGCACATTGATTATAATAGACAGATAAGATAAGAATAAAGATGAATTGCGGAAAACCACAACCAGATAATCAGCACACACCCGCACCACCATCAATAACAAGGTTAGCTACAGGCAAGGGGTCTTTCCGAAATTCTATTAACATTTCTTTTGTTTTCAATACGTTGAGATCCAGATAGTTTTTCACACACCAGGAACAGAACTTTTTAATTTCACTGAAATAAATAGCATCAGAGTTCGACAAATCTTCAATTGCTGAATCATCAGAATATTTTATGACAGGAGTTTCCTCCGTGCCTCTGCAGTCATTTGTGTACAGTGTAAAAAGAACAGGGGACAGCACTGTACCTTGGGGTGCACCAGTAGAAGTAGATTTTAGAGAAGAGTGGGCAGAATGAAAGCGGACGGACTGAATTCTATTGAGAAGAAAACTTAGTATCCAAAGAGTAAGCTTCGGATCAACATCCATGCCTAGCAGTTTGAGGGCAAGGAGAAGAGGTTGTATTGTGTTAAAAGCAGAAGAGAAGTCAACAAAAAGGATACGAACGAAAGATCCCGTGTTATTCAAATGAAGGAAAGCATTATGAAGGAGAGTTAGGATAGCATCGTCAGTACTTCTGTGTGCTTTATAAGCAAACTGAAGAGAGTCAAGCTGCTGTTCAGTGAAAGAAAGAAGATGTCGGAGAATAATTTTTTCAAAGCATTTCATCACTACTGAAGTCAGGGCAACAGGACGGTAATCATTTAGTGCGGCTGGGTTCTTTTTCTTGGGGATAGGACAGATAGATTTTTTCCAGATGCTGGGGACAGAGCAGTTTCAGAGACCAGTTGAAAATTTTACAGAACACGTCACACAACTGGGAAGCACATGTTTTCAGTAATTTTCCGCAGATATTGTCGGGGCCAATTGCCTTCGTGACATTCAGTTTTAAAAATAAAGATTCAACAACTTTTGCATCGATCTCAAAGTCTTCACCTGTGTTCCTATCTTTGATCTTTTCCTGCAACTGTGAGATAACACTATCCAGTTCCCTTCCCAGATCATTCCTTTCAAAGCGACAATAGAAATCATTCAGTTTATTTGAAAAATCAATCTGTTCATCCTTTTCCATTTTACAAGCTACTGTTTTCCTTTTCGTTTCTCCAGTGATAATTTTTAACCCATCCCATGCATCTGCCATTTTTCCTGTCTGAAACTGTTGCTCTACTTTTGACTTGAATTCCCTCTGTCCCCTTCGTAATTCACCTCTAAGCTTCTTTTGTATCAGTTTCCTATCCTTCTTGTTCCCTGACTGAAACGCTACCTTTTTCTCGTTTAAAATTGTTTTGAGAGACTTTGAGATCCATGGTTTGTTGTTGGGGAAAAGTTTAATTATTTTTGTCGGAATTATCATGTCTTCACAGAAACTGATATAAGATGTAACAACATCAGCTGCTTCATGAACATTCTCACATGGGTCAGTCAACACACTCCAATCAGTACAATCAAAACATCCTCTCAGTTCATCCACACTCTCTGACGTCCAAACTTTCACACTCTTTTTCACAATCGGCTCTGTCTGTATCTTTGGTCTGTAGGCTGGGATTAAATGAACAACATCATGATCAGATACACCCACTGGTGCAAGGGGAACAGATTTGTAGGCATTAGGAATGTTCCCATAACACAGATCGATTGTCTTGTCCAGTCGGGTCCGGCAGGTAACATATTGTTTAAAAGAAGGTAAGGCTTTCTTTAAATCACAGTGATTAAAATCTCCAACAATAAAACACGGGGCGTCGGCAGAGATGAGTTGAAGGTCGCGAACAACACCTGCGATCGTCCTTCCTGCACGTGCAGCGATGTGTGCGTGCGTGCGTGCGTGTGTGTGTGTGACTGTACACTCTCAACAACAAAACTGTGAGTAATCATCAGCATCTGTTTCATATAATGGGATACAGATCGAGAAGACTGGTTGTCAACGCTACTTAGAAAACATGTGGACAGCTCTGTTCTGAAATGCAAGAAAAGGTCTTTCAGTCTGAAGGCAATGGCAGCCAAATGCAAACAACGCCACCTCTACCGGTTATATCATTTACTTATCAGTGTGATCGACTACAGCCTTGGGCTAACGACACTTTCTCAAAGCAACCTCCTGAAGTTATATTTTTTAAAATCAAATGAAGCGATGAGTGAGATCCTGGAAACAGCGAAAGACACTCCTTCGCAGACTATGGGATACCTACCTGACCTGCCTTCACTGCAGAACAGACACTGCTTCAGACAACATGAGATACCTGCCTCACCTGCCTTCACTACAGAACAGACACTCCAGACAACATGAGATACCTGCCTCACCTGCCTTCACTGCAGAACAGACACTGCTTCAGACAACATGAGATACCTGCCTCACCTGCCTTCACTACAGAACAGACACTCCAGACAACATGAGATACCTGCCTCACCTGCCTTCACTGCAGAACAGACACTGCTTCAGAGAACATGAGATACCTGCCTCACCTGCCTTCACTGCAGAACAGACACTGCTTCAGACAACATGAGATACCTGCCTCACCTGCCTTCACTGCAGAACAGACACTGCTTCAGACAACATGAGATACCTGCCTCACCTGCCTTCACTGCAGAACAGACACTGCTTCAGAGAACATGAGATACCTGCCTCACCTGCCTTCACTGCAGAACAGACACTGCTTCAGAGAACATGAGATACCTGCCTCACCTGCCTTCACTACAGAACAGACACTGCTTCAGACAACATGAGATACCTGCCTCACCTGCCTTCACTACAGAACAGACACTGCTTCAGAGAACATGAGATACCTGCCTCACCTGCCTTCACTACAGAACAGACACTGCTTCAGAGAACATGAGATACCTGCCTCACCTGCCTTCACTACAGAACAGACACTGCTCAGAGAACATGAGATACCTGCCTCACCTGCCTTCACTACAGAACAGACACTCCAGACAACATGAGATACCTGCCTCACCTGCCTTCACTACAGAACAGACACTCCAGACAACATGAGATACCTGCCTCACCTGCCTTCACTGCAGAACAGACACTGCTTCAGAGAACATGAGATACCTGCCTCACCTGCCTTCACTGCAGAACAGACACTGCTTCAGAGAACATGAGATACCTGCCTCACCTGCCTTCACTGCAGAACAGACACTGCTTCAGACAACATGAGATACCTGCCTCACCTGCCTTCACTACAGAACAGACACTGCTTCAGACAACATGAGATACCTGCCTCACCTGCCTTCACTACAGAACAGACACTCCAGAGAACATGAGATACCTGCCTCACCTGCCTTCACTACAGAACAGACACTGCTTCAGAGAACATGAGATACCTGCCTCACCTGCCTTCACTACAGAACAGACACTCCAGACAACATGAGATACCTGCCTCACCTTCCCTCACTGCAGAACAGACACTGCTTCAGAGAACATGAGATACCTGCCTCACCTGCCTTCACTGCAGAACAGACACTGCTTCAGACAACATGAGATACCTGCCTCACCTTCCCTCACTGCAGAACAGACACCGCTTCAGAGAACATGAGATACCTGCCTCACCTGCCTTCACTACAGAACAGACACTAATTGCAACAGGTTAAGCTTTGTTTCAGGGTCCCCCTTTGTGTGTATACGCACGCAGAAGATCAAATGCGCACATTAAAGATCCTGTAAACCATGTCAGCGTTCGGTGGGTTATGGAAAAAAAAAGAACATACCCGGCATGCACACCCCCGAAAATGGAGTATGGCTGCCTACATGGCGGGGTTAATAGACAAAACGGTCATACACGTAAAAAATGTTACATGTCTGTCTGAGTGTGTATGTGTGCGTCCCTGAAATCTGATTGAATGACACAGGATACGAATGATGAGCGCCTAGTGGGAGCCGTCAATCGGCTCTACCCAGATAGGCAGTCTTGCAATGACCCCGTGTTTGTAAAGCGTTTAGAGCTTGGTCTCCGACCGAGGATAGGCGCTATATAAGTATCCATATCAACCAACCAGTCTCTTCAAACCCTTCAGACCCACTGCACCATGCAGTAAAGGAACCTTCAGACCCACTGCACCATGCAGGAACCTACAGATCCACTGCACCATGCAGTGAAGGAACCTTCAGACCCACTGCACCATGCAGTGAAGGAACCTACAGATCCACTGCACCATGCAGGGAAGGAACCTTCAGACCCACTGCACCATGCAGGAACCTTCAGACCCACTGCACCATACAGTGAAGGAACCTACAGACCCACTGCACCATGCAGTGAAGGAACCTTCAGACCCACTGCACCATGCAGTAAAGGAACATTCAGACCCACTGCACCATGCAGGAACCTTCAGACCCACTGCACCATGCAGGAACCTTCAGACCCACTGCACCATGCAGTGAAGGAACCTTCAGACCCACTGCACCATGCAGTGAAGGAACCTTCAGACCCACTACACCATGCAGTGAAGGAACCTTCAGACCCACTGCACCATGCAGTGAAGGAACCTTCAGACCCACTGCACCATGCAGTGAAGGAACCTTCAGACCCACTGCACCATGCAGTGAAGGAACCTACAGACCCACTGCACCATGCAGTGAAGGAACCTTCAGACCCACTGCACCATGCAGTGAAGGAACCTACAGACCCACTGCACCATGCAGTAAAGGAACCTTCAGACCCACTGCACCATGCAGTGAAGGAACCTTCAGACCCACTGCACCATGCAGGAACCTTCAGACCCACTGCACCATGCAGTGACGGAACCTTCAGACCCACTGCACCATGCAGTGAAGGAACCTTCAGACCCACTGCACCATGCAGTGAAGGAACCTTCAGACCCACTACACCATGCAGTGAAGGAACCTACAGACCCACTGCACCATGCAGTGAAGGAACCTTCAGACCCACTGCACCATGCAGTGAAGGAACCTTCAGACCCACTGCACCATGCAGGAACCTTCAGACCCACTGCACCATGCAGTGACGGAACCTTCAGACCCACTGCACCATGCAGTGAAGGAACCTTCAGACCCACTGCACCATGCAGTGAAGGAACCTTCAGACCCACTACACCATGCAGTGAAGGAACCTACAGACCCACTGCACCATGCAGTAAAGGAACCTTCAGACCCACTCCACCATGCAGGAACCTTCAGACCCACTGCACCATGCAGTGAAGGAACCTACAGACCCACTGCACCATGCAGTGAAGGAACCTACAGACCCACTGCACCATCCAGTGAAGGAACCTTCAGACCCACTGCACCATGCAGGAACCTTCAGACCCACTGCACCATGCAGTGAAGGAACCTACAGACCCACTGCACCATGCAGTGAAGGAACCTACAGACCCACTGCACCATGCAGTGAAGGAACCTTCAGACCCACTGCACCATACAGTGAAGGAACCTACAGACCCACTGCACCATGCAGTGAAGGAATCTAGAGACCCACTGCACCATGCAGTGAAGGAACCTACAGATCCACTGCACCATGCAGTGAAGGAACCTTCAGACCCACTGCACCATGCAGTGAAGGAACCTTCAGACCCACTGCACCATGCAGTGAAGGAACCTACAGACCCACTGCACCATGCAGTGAAGGAACCTTCAGACCCACTCCACCATGCAGGAACCTACAGACCCACTGCACCATGCAGTGAAGGAACCTTCAGACCCACTGCACCATGCAGTGAAGGAACCTTCAGACCCACTGCACCATGCAGTGAAGGAACCTTCAGACCCACTGCACCATGCAGTGAAGGAACCTTCAGAC